>NC_057798.1:342765776-342923363 GCF_018294505.1 Triticum aestivum
GTTCCCTTCAGAGGGGTAACCCGAAGATAAGCCTTCTCGTCAACCTCGAAAGTCATAGCCTTATGTTTTCGGTCATATTGACTCTTTTGACGAGATTGGGCTGTTTTCAACTTTTCACGAACGATGCGAACTTGCTCTTCTGCTTCCTGAATCATATCCGGGCCAAAGAATTGTCTTTCCCCGGTCTCTGACCAGTTAAGGGGTGTTCGACACCGTCGTCCATAGAGAACTTCAAAAGGGGCTTTACCCAAGCTAGATTGATAGCTGTTGTTGTAAGCGAATTCGGCAAATGGAAGGCACTTCTCCCAATCCATTCCGAATGAGATAACAGAGGCTCGAAGCATGTCTTCTAAAATCTGGTTGACGCGTTCCACTTGACCACTCGACTGAGGGTGGAAAGCGGTGCTAAAGGAGAGACGGGTTCCCATAGCATTTTGGAAACTTTCCCAAAATCGAGAGGTGAAAAGACTTCCTCGATCCGAGTTAATTTCCAAAGGAACCCCATGGAGAGACATTATCCGGGAGATGTATAAGTCTGCCAATTGACTAGCGGTTATACTCTCACGAACAGGTAGGAAATGGGCTACTTTGGAAAGACGATCGACAACGACGAAAATAGCATTATTCCCTCTCTTGGTCCTGGGAAAACCGGTAATGAAATCCATACCAATTTTATCCCATTTCCATTCAGGAATAGCTAAGGGTTGAAGGGTGCCAGCAGGCCGTTGATGCTCTGCTTTTACACAACGACGGACATCGCAATTAGCAATATACTGAGCAATTTCTCTTTTCATCCTAGTCCACCAGAACCTCTGGCGTAGGTCCTGATACATCTTGGTACTACCAGGATGAATGGTGAGAGGGGATTCATGAGCCCCCTTAAGGATTAACTGCCGTAGATGCTGGTTCTTGGGAACCACTAGACGGTTCTCAAAGTACACAACACCATGATCATTTGTGGAGAAACAACTAGCACCTCCGCTAGCAATGTTCTCTTTGATTTTAGATATTCCCTTATCTCGCTTTTGGGCAGCGATGATTTGATCCGTAAGGGTAGGTTTCGCTACCAAGGTGGAAAGAAATCCTTGAGGAACAATGTGAAGGTTAAGCTTCCGAAATTCCTCATGGAGAAGCGGTTGACTTTGTTGTAACATTAGGTTGTTACAATAAGATTTACGACTTAGCGCATCAGCCATGACGTTGGCTTTCCCTGGGGTGTAAGTTATTCCTAAGTCGAAATCTGTGATCAACTCGACCCAACGTCTTTGCCTGAGATTCAAATCCGGTTGGGTGAAGATGTACTTCAGACTTTGGTGATCAGTGAATATTTCGCAACGGTTACCGAGGAGGTAATGTCGCCAGGTCTTAAGTGCATAGACTACGGCTGCAAGCTCTAGATCATGAGTAGGATAATTCTCCTCATGTGGGTGCAATTGCCGTGAAGCGTAAGCAATTACGTGTCGGTCTTGCATGAGAATGCAACCTAGTCCTTGTCGCGAGGCGTCGTAGTAGATAACAAAGTCCTTAGAGGAATCCGGCGGTACCAGTACGGGAGCAGAAGTCAGGCGTCTTTTCAGTTCCTGAAAGCTGTGCTCACATTGTGGAGTCCATTCGAACTTCTTATCTTTCTTGAGGAGTTCGGTTAGAGGTTTAGCAACTTTGGAGAAATTTTCAACAAAGCGACGGCAATAGCTCGCTAAGCCCAGAAAACTCCGAACTTGCTTGACCGATTCAGGTGGAGTCCAATTAAGGATGGCTTGAACTCGCTCAGGGTTAACAGCAATACCTTTACCAGATATTACATGACCCAGATAGGTCACTTCTGACAACCAAAATTCACATTTGGAAAACTTGGCATAAAGGCGATGCTCTCGAAGTTTCTTCAACACTAGCCTTAGATGTTCGGCATGTTCTTCCTCGTTCTTGGAGTAGATGAGTATATCATCGAGGTAAACTACGACGAGTTTATCCAAATACTCCATGAAGATTGAGTTCATTAACCGAGAAAAGGTGGCTGGAGCGTTGCTTAAACCGAAGGACATGACGGTGTACTCGTATTGGCCATAACGAGTAACAAAGGCCGTTTTAGGAATGTCCCCGTTTCTGATTTTGATTTGATGGTAGCCCAATCAAATCCATCTTGGAGAAGACTGAGGATCCAGCGAGCTGATCATACAGGTCGTTGATCCTGGGGAGCGGATATTTGTTCTTGATTGTGACCAAATTGACAGGTCGATAATCTACAACCATCCGGTCCGTACCATCCTTCTTCTTGACGAATAGGACGGGGCAAGCCCACGGAGATGAACTAGGTCGGATGAAACCCTTTTTCAAGGACTCATCGAGTTGTTTCTTAAGCTCGGCTAGTTCTAGGGGTGCCATCTTATAAGGTCTTCTAGCAATCGGAACGGTTCCTGGAATGAGGTCTATTACGAACTCAACATCCCTGTCAGGTGGAACACCTGGCAATTCCTCTGGGAAGACATCCGGGAAGTCACGGACTACCGGAACGTCCTCAAGGTCTGGCAAAGGGCTGGCGTTAAGAGAATATAATTGTCGCTCGGCTAACCGGGTCAAGACATTGACTATCTTGCCCGAAGGATGAGTGAGTTGGACAGTCCTAGAGAAGCAATCAATTTTGGCATGATGAGCTGACATCCAGTCCATACCCAAAATGATATTAATATCTGAAAATTTGAGAGCTATCAAAGATGCAAGGAAAACAAGTCTGTCGACTTGGATTTCATTTCCATAACTTACCCTGGAGGTCTGCCATCTAGAACCGGGAGTAGAAATTTCCATAGTGGATGGCATGTCACAGAATGCGGTGTTATGCAAACGAGCATAGTTCTCGGATATAAATGAATGAGAGGCTCCTGTATCGAAAAGAACAGATGCCGGGTGGCAATTAACAAGGAGCGTACCGAGAACGACGTTGGGATCCTCTTGAGCTTCTTCGGCAGAGATACAGTTGACATGGCCACGTGTAGCGGTGGCCGGCTTGGCGTGGAACAGTTTTCCCTGTCGGCTTGCCACGGCCAACAGCTTTAGCAGATTGGTTGGGGTTTGGTTTGGGGACACTCACGCATATAGTGGCCAGATTCCCCACACTTGAAACAAGTCACGGAACTGGTACGTGGAGGAGCATTGTTGGTTGGACCACCATAGGGCTTTGGCTGGTGCAGACTGTTGAACGGGGCGAGGCGCCTGGAAGGATGGCCTCGGTGTGAACCTGGGTGGCAGGGCAGTGTTGGGCACCCACACGCGGCGCTTCTGAGGACCAGCACCGGATGAGGAACCCACGTCACGGCCATGCTTGCGTGTTGCGTCATAATCAGTCTGACCAGTTTCAGCACTGATGGCCTTGTTAACAAGCTTCTGAAAAGATGTGCACTCATGCAGACGGAGGTCGCGGCGAAGCTCAGGACTAAGTCCCTTACGGAACCTTGCTTGCTTCTTGGCATCAGTAGAAACTTCCTCAGTTGCATATCATGCGAGGTTACCGAACTCCCTACTGTAAGCATCCACAAAGAGTCGGCCCTGAGTGAAAACTGCAGAATTCCTCACGTTTACGATCCATGAGACCCTCCGGAATGTGATGTTCACGGAAAGCCTCGCTGAATTCAGCCCAAGTAGTGACATGGCCCGCTGGACGCATAGCTCCATAATTCTCCCACCATAGACTGGCGGGGCCTTCAAGATGATATGCAGCAAAGGTGACCTTGTCAGCCTCAGCTACCAGCGCGGAATGCAGTTTGTGAGAAATACTGCGAAGCCAGTCATCAGCGTCGAGAGGCTCGACGGAGTGGTGGAACGTGGGTGGATGTAACTTGATGAAATCACTGAGTGACACCACGTTAGTCCACTGATGGTGTGCTGTGTTCTGTTCAATACGCTCCAACAAACGGTTGGTCTCCCGCTTGTTTCTTTCGGCTTCCATCATAACCTCGGCTAGGGAAGGAGGATGAGGCAGATTTGCATTCCTGACTTCACTGCCTTCGGCCTGCTCTTGAGGAGCAGGGTTAGTGCGGGGTTGACCATCCTAGGTAAACAAGACAATGATTTAGTCAGAATGATAAAATTCCGACATAGGATACAAAATGTAAGGAATAATTCGGAATGCAAGATGATCATCCGTATGACATGGTAGATACAGAAACTGCTTCTTTATTCCATCGTCATACACACCATACAGGGTTTAGTACAAGACCAAACAAAGTACTATTACGGTGAAAAGAGGATTACATCTCATCGGAGGCATTCCCAGCTCCTATACATTATTTTTCTACACCTCCGGAAGGCGATACAGCTAGGTCATATCCCACGAGTCACGCAGGACGATAGACGACACAGCTAACACGAACTAGTGATACTACCACTAACTCAGACCGATCCGTAGTAGTCCTCGTAGAAGTCACCTCCATAGCCTGGAAGCTCAATATGATCATCCGGAAACAGACGATCTCGCGGAGCTTGTGGACCATAGGGGCTAGGATGAGGTCTTGGACCAACAGACGGTGGCCTGCGGGGACCGCGAGGTGGGGTGATGCCTCCTACATCACGCCAACCCATCACGTCTGGCAGAGCAGATCTCACAGGATAGAGATCGCGCATATCCGAATATCCAGCTTGCACCGCCGGTGCAAACCGAGTCAATGTGGCCCAGTGGTCAGCACGGGTATTGAAGAGCTCTAACCTCAAGGCCCGATTTTCACGGTCCTTATCCTCGAGCATCTCAGCAGTGGTGCGAGTCCGTGAATCCTCCTGGGTGGGGTCAGCATAGATAGCCTGGAGATACCCTTGTGCTCCCGGAAGTGATCCTGGCATATACCGGAAATCAGAGTCCCGAAATAGGCCAGACCTGACTCGCATGATGGTCATCATAGAGTAGGCGGCGTCCTGCACAGCCATCTCAATAGTAACCCCGAGTCCATAGGAGCAGTGAAGGGGCTCGGTGGACCCAGGATAAGATGGAAATATCCTGACAGTGCAGAGATACTGGCTTTGATTAAAGTCTCGGAATTGCTCTTCGACCGTGTACTCAGGATACCAACGGTATCCAGCCTCAGTCATTACCCTGACCAACATGGCAGTATGGCCGGGTACATCTAGGCATCGAGTCAGGCGAACCACTTGATTGAGGTCGCGAGTGGCCATCTGAAAGCACAATCATAATGCAAAGGCATTAGAATTTCTAGCAGAATTTCGGCAGCATAACAGCTGTAAATGCTCAAGAAGGATTTTGAGACATTTGACAAAGGATTTCATACACACTCAACATCATCATATCAAAGTTCTGAATCCATCCTAACAACATAATGTGGTAGTAGAACTGAACTAGGCTTGTATCCATCAACCCTATAAGGTACTACTGATTAGTAACACGTGATCCTGATAGAGAGAATAGATCCTAATTCCTTAACCCCCGGTGGAAGAATAGACTGACTCAGATCAGAATGTCATAAGATAAAGGAGTAAAAAGAGCCTTACGTTCCACCCACAAACAATTCCCCTACATATAACTAAAGAATTTCTAGACTCAACATCGACCAGTTTGGCTTGGAGAACCTACAGGCAGTCCAGCTCTGATGCCAACGCTGTCAGGACCCCGACTCGATGTCACATCGATCTAGCTTGTAACACCCCATATCACTTTGCGGCCTCACGCACGGTATCCCCACGGGTGTCGCCTTAACTTTGCCCGGGACCGTTTGCGCCTTTTGGCTCACGTATATGATAGTGTCGCTAGCATCCATATGATAAAGAGCCCGGGCTGACATGACTAGTCGTAAACCCAAAGTGGCACAGGCTTACAGGGACAGGCATCCATGACCCAGCAACGAACGTGTCGGTCATCAGCAAGTGGGTCCGGGCTGTAGCACTGGGCTAGCAGGACTCCGGTAAACCGGGCTGTAGCGGGCTAACAGGACTCCGGTACTCAATGCGTGACATTTCCCGAAGGGACAGACACAGGAACGAAGAAGGACACATGCCGGCCAGCCTAAGTGTTCCAGAGCAGTAGCAAGCTACCATGGCTCAGTGGTAACACTAGGAGACATTTCCCGGTAAGAGAGGCTACTAAGGATAAACAACTAGATAGTCAGATCCCACACATACCAAGCATTACAATCATACACACAATATGCTCGATATGTGCAAACACAACAAGGCATCACAACATGACTCTATGACACAAGTACTTTATTTAAGGCTCAGAGAGCCATACATAACATACACAAAGGTACGGGTCACACGACCCAGCATTCAAGTCATACAGTCATACAAACCAGCAGCGGAAGTAACTTGTCTGAGTACAGACAACTTGGAGAAATAAAAGAGGCTTGGAAAGCCTAGCTATACTACGTGGTCCTTCACAAGCTCAGGATCACCACCTGGGCCTTAGCCTACTCATTGATGTCAACGTCTACGTAGAACCCATCAGAAGGGGTTGCAGCGTCTTCTGTAAAAATGTAAATTATAGCAACATGAGTACAAAGGTACTCAGCAAGACTTACATCAGATCCTACATACATGCATATTATCAAGAAGGGTTGGTAGAGTTATTGCAGCAAGCCAGCTTTGACTCTTGGCTAGGCTAACTTACGAGACTCCAACTTGAAATGGTTTTGCGCACACGAGTCCACTACTCACCACTTCAATACACTACCGAGGATCCACCTCCGTCTTCCTACGGAAGAGCCATCCTCGGCACTCACACTTATCTTGAGGCTTTTAGTAGTTTCCATTTACTTGTCTATGAACTGTATAGGCAACCAAGTAGTCCTTTACCGCGGACGCGGCTATTCGAATAGATCATGATAACCCTGCAGGGGTGTACTTCTTCATACATGTTTCCACCACTTAGCGTCTGCACACGACATGTGCTCGGCAGACTTCAAGCGAAAGCCGACGTGGGTGTAGACCACGACCTACCTAAACACCTAAGCCTCTAGTCCAGGTTTATCGCCTATCCAGGTTCCATCCGCAGGGAGTCCGGCCGAGGTTTCCCATACGGCCCCGAACGATGTGAACAGGGTTCCCGAGATACCTAACGGGTATTCGGTACACCCGGCCACGTACCTACCGCATCACAGCCCACCCCTACGGTCAGCGCTGTCCACGGCCTCCAGTAGGCTACAAACACCAGAAACTACTTGCAACTCCTGGACAGAGAGCTAGGGTGAATAAGAAGTCGAGCGGGGTCATATTTCAGGGCCCAATGCATGGTAGTAGCTGTATCTTAAATCACACATACAGATCTCAGTGCTTAAGGTCGGCTTCAATGAAACAACCCACCATGTACTCCTACATGGCCTCTCATCGATACCTTTACCAAATCGTGTTCACCACACCACTCTCATTACCGACATAATCATTTCACTCTAGCCCATCACCCAGATGAACCAGACCTGACACGACTCTAAGCATAGCAGGCATAGCAAGGTAGGAACAACACATACATATGGCTCAATCAACTCCTACACATGCTAGTGGGTTTCATCTAGTTACTGTGGCAATGACAGGTCATGCAGAGGAAATGGGTTCAACTACCGTAGCACACAGCAGTTTGAAACGCGTTGTCTTAATGCAGTAAAAGAGAGCAGGAGCGAGAACATGGGATTGTATCGATATGATCAAATGGTTGGTTGCTTGCCTGATGGTTCGATGCACTGATACGGTTCTTCGTTAGGGTAATCACGGTACTCCTCGGGGGCAGAACCTGCCGCAAGAACACCGATACACAACCATCACCAAACAATGTGCAACAATATGATGCATGCATGAAACATAGCAATATGAGTGTGTTGGGCTAATGCAACTAAGACCAGAAGGGTTTGAACCAATTTGAACCAAAGATTCAAATTTCCAACTCAAATATGGTCCTTTAAGGTGTTTTACCTTGTTCTGCATTAAACATCAAGTTAACTTGTTTAGTCATGCATGGAAATAGTACAGATGGATAGATTGGATTTTTCTGATCATTTTTCATATATAATTTGTCTGATTTGGAGTTACAGAATAAAAGTTATGAATTTTTAAAGTTTAAACTATATTCTGGAATTTCCTATATTAGATTAATTCCAGAAAATCAATTATTGCGTCAGCCTGACGTCAGTGTGACGTCAGCAGGTCAACGGGACACGTCCGGGTCAAACCTGACAGTGGGTCCCGCGTGTCAGTGTGATTAGATTAATTAGAATTTAATTAAACTAAACCTGTTTAATTAGCAGGGCTGGGCCCCACCTGTCATTGACTCAGGGGAGTCAACCAGGGCCCACCCGTGGTCAAACCCGGGTCGGCTGCACCGGCGTTTAGCCGCCGGCGAGCCCGACGCGGCGGCGGAAGTGGTTTTGGCTGTTTCGGCCACCAAATGGGTCGCGGAGACCACCGGAGTGGAGCTGAGGACGAGCCGCAGCTCTTGGTGGAGTCCGTTGGGGTCGGGGTGGCCGGAGTTGGCGCCGGCGACGACTTTGGCGGCCATCGGGGTTCGGCCGAAGACGAACTTGACGCTAGAGGGGTCGGTGAGGCTCGGGGAGTAGCTAGTTAGGTGTTAAGTGACACGGTGAGCATGATGGACACCGTGGAGTGGTCGGAGGGTGACCGGGAGCACGTCGGCGACGAGCTCCACGGCGGTGGGTGCGGTTGAGCTCCGGGAGGTCGCTACACGGCTCGGGAGCAAGAAAAGGAGGGGGGGAAGATGGCTAAGCTCACAGTGAGTGCGACGAAGCCCTTGGTGTGGCCGGAGATGGACCGGAGCGACGACGGCGTTGAAGGGGATCTCCGGCGACGGCGGTTCGGGCGAGGTCGTTGCGGTGGACTCGGGCGTTGCGAGCGCTCGGGGCTCGGCTTGCTCGATGGAGTGGACAGCGGCGGAGCTCCTGGACACGATGAGAGGACGCACGGGTGGCGGGGAGCACGGCTACGACGAAGGCACGGCGATGGTGGCGTCGGCCATGGCGGGGGAGCGCGAGGGGGAGGAGCTGGAGAGGAGAGGGGGTGTCTGGGGGGTTCGGGGGAGCGAGAGAGGCTGATCCACGACGTCACCGGGCGCGGGGAGCGGCAAGGCGGCGAGCAGGTGCGTGGCGCGCGCTGCGGTCGCCGTCGGGCACCTGCCTGCCTGCCTGGCCGGCAAGCAGCTCGCTGGAGCGGCGCTGGGCTGGGCCGGCAGGTGGGCCGGGAGCAGGCGTCAGGTAAGTTTTTCCATTTTCTTTCTGTTTTCTGTTTTTTTAATACTTCTGCAACTTTGTTGAATTAAATAAAATACTTAGGCAACTCCTAAAATCACCAAACTACTCCTGGTCCATAGTTGGATTATTTCCAACATGAAACATTTTAGTTTGGAGATATTTGAGCATTTAAAATATTTTATATAATTTTAAATGCCCAATTCAAATATTTATGATTTAATTCAAAAACCCTAAGATGGCCTAGGAAAATGTGCATCACTTTTGGCAGAGGTTCTGAACCAAGACAAAAATGATGGGCATTTTAGAAGGGCATTTCAGGTTCATTGAAAAAGTTTTTAGTAAACCCTAATTGGTTTCAGAGGGGACTGGGGGTTCTGTCATCCCCATTTCAGGTTTCTGATGAAAGAGTAAACATGATGCAACACTCTAATGCATGGATAGCTAGGATGTGACAGGACACCACAAGATTGAACCCAAAACTAAGAACCTCTCCATTTGCAAGAAATACCAATCTAGTTGGCCAAACCAAACCGATAATTTGAAGAGAAATATAGAGAAGATTCAAATTATATTCATAGATAATCTGATCATAAATCGACAATTCATCAGATCTTGACAAACACACCGCAAAAGAAGATTACAGGATAGATCTCCAAGAACATCGAGGAGAACATGGTATTGATAATCAAAGAGAGAGAAGAAGCCATCTAGCTACTAGCTATGGACCTGTAGGTCTGAGGTAAACTACTCACGCTTCATTGGAAGGGCAATAGGGTTGATGTAGAAGCCCTTCATGATCGAATCCCCCTTCGGCAGAGTACCGGAAAAGGCCTCCAGATGGGATCTCACGAGGTCATAGACCTGTGGTGGTGGAAAAGTATTTTCGTGGCCTCTGCTACTTCTTGAGCTTGTGTTGGTTTTCCCTTGAACAGGAAAGGGTGATGCAGCAAAGTAGAGATAAGTATTTCCCTCGGTTTGAGAACCAAGGTATGAATCCAGTAGGAGAAGAATGCACAAATCACCAATACCTGCACAAACAATCAAACACTTGCACCCAACGCGATAAAGGGGTTGTCAATCCCTTCACAGTCACTTGCAAAAGTGAGATCTGGTAGAGATAGATAAATAGAACTAAACAAAAAATAAAATATTCATAGATATCACTAGAGGCTTCTCCAATGAAGGCAAATAATATGTTGGGTGAACAAATTACTGTCGAGCAATTGATAGAAAAGTGCAAATTTATGACGATATCCAAGGCAATGATTATGCAATATAGGCATCATGTCCGTGTCAAGTAGACCGACTCCTGCCTGCATCTACTACTATTAGTTCACACATCGACCGACTCCTGCCTGCATCTAGAGTATTAAATTCATAAAGAATAGAGTAATGCATTAAGTAAGATGACATGATGTAGAGGAATAAACTCAAGCAATATGATGAAAACCCCATCTTTTTTATCCTCGATGGCAACAATGTAATACGTGTCTCGCTACCCCTACTTTTTCACTGGATGAAATCACGCAAGATTGAACCCAAACCTAAGCACACTAGTAGGAAAAACCCTAGCAGTAGCGCGTGTTTAATGCCTATTAGTAGCATGGGGAACCGCGCTACTAGTAAGGCGCTACAGCTAAAGATTGGCAGTAGCGTGGGTTGGACCATGCTACTGCTATATCGACTTAGTAGTAGCGCTTTCTACAATGAGCGCTACTGGTAATTAGTAGTAGCGCTTCTCCGAGCACGCGCTACTACTATTATTCCGTATTTCTTTTTTATTTCATGTTGTATTCATACACCTTTATACAAGTTTTCATACCTCGGCAATTTAGAGATTGTTTTTTCATGATAATGAGTTATTACACCACTGTGAGAAAGAACTGTGGACTAGTTTCAAGTGGATGGACATCCACTTGAAACTAATCCGTGGTTCTTTCACCCAATGATATAATAAATATCATCATCATCATATCATTAACAACTTATCATCATAACACATCATTGTCATATAACACCTCCTCATGATCATCGTTTTCATCAATGAGACATCACATACAAGTTGGTCAGTAGTCGTAATCACAACTACTCTTGATCATCAACTCTCATAAACATATTGTACCTCATAGGACCTACTACATTCTCTTAGGACATACTATATTATCTTAGGTAAAATAGCATAAAACAAGATAGCCCCTGACTCTTCATTATGGAGAATGGAGATTATCCTGTCTCCAATTCTTTCCTTTCGCACAATGTTGCTTCCAAGAACCTCCTTACGACTGTCCATATATATTTTCCATTCTTTGATTATCATGTGTTCACCGGTTTTAGAAATCCGGTATAGACAGGTGAGATTCGTAGGACGACCTGGCTATATGTTCAAAACATCAAGGCGACCATTCTGATACATCAAATGAGGCACACAATCCATCGGGATTTTCTGTTGAAAAACATAGTAATAACTTCATAGTTAGCAATGTAGTTCAGTTTTAGAAGTATGCAAACGATGCACGGATGTCGTAATAGTAAAAAATCTTACCAGGGCATCTCCATGGAAGTTACCGTGGTTCAACACGTGCACTAGTGGCACGTATTGACCATAATGTGGAGGAGTTTGATAAAAGGCATTGTAATTCTCAATTTCAGTACAATATGAGACCAGATGATTTTTCTCTTGATAAGTTAACTCAGAGCCATTAGTGTAGTAGGTTCTGTCTACCATCTTCCGCACATTCTTTGAAGAATGAAAATAAGCTATCAATGGAAATAAGCTGTCAACTATTTTGAAATAAACAATATAAATTACTTAATAACTATGTTTGAGAAACTCACATTGCGGTAGAATTGGAAGCATATCAACAAGGACCCAAATGTCCAAATTCTCTTGGTTGATGTCAGGATCACCAAGATCCATGGTGACAAACATACCCTCTTGAAAATCATACATCTTGCAAAGTGCTTCCCAACCCGGGCAACCAAAATGGGATACGCTCTCAGAATTGTATAGATTTACCTCAAAATCCATACCATGATGGGTCCTTAGGTTAATTTTCTTTGTTTCATTCTTCTCATGATCTTCAAAACCCATCCTCTCCAAGACATAGCGTCTTGCATGGCATGGGATAAGCTAGTCTTGTAAAAGACAAAAATTACACATTGAAGTAGTAGAAGTCGAGCTTAATTACGAAAAAACACTTTGCGTCATAGCTTACGTATCACAATCGAAGGCCTCCTCGAACTTAATGTCGAAGCGCCGACCTTCGTCCAGGTGAGACCTGTCGCAGAAACCCCGGTTGTCGCCGCACCAGGAGCACTCCCCGGGACCTTCTTCATCCGATGACATTTCCTATGTTCATAATTCAAAGATTAAACTTGTACAATTAAATATATGTACTACAAAAACTAGATTAGATTATTATTATTCATCACGGGTTGACTATCGGTCTGTCGAGTCTTTTCTTGAAAACTCTCAGCTCATGTGTTGTATATATTCGACCGTCCGTTATGGTAGCTCCTCCTTTCGTTCCCAAGTGCATTACACCAAATTTTCTAGCACACGGGAACGAAGGAGAAGCTACCCCCATGATAACGGTCGGGATTCTTTGTCCTCTCATATATGGTGGAGACTCTCCCTCACTGATTCCTCTCTGACAATTGCGACCGTCGGTGATGGTCGTTACTCCTCCTTCCCCTAGTGCATAACAAAGGTCTAACACCCGGAGAAGAAGGAGAAACGACCCCCACGACAACAGTAGGGATTCTTCAGCCTCGACAGACTTAAAGTCAACCCGAAATATCGTTTAATTATCTTTCTAGAAAATTCAGGCCACACGATATTTCCTACATATTCTAGCACAAGTCATGCCAAAATTCACGGAAAATTCCAGCATGACCATTGCTAAAACAGGACATATCGAGCGCCTAAAATTTGCCGAAATGGAAATTAATCAACACTCCGACAAAACATAGGCCACTCGGAGGTGGAACCTGCAAACATGACCGGCCACTTGGGCAACCACATATCCTATTTGAGCAACACAAGATATACATGTTTTTATCTACATCATATCTTATAGGACTCATATAGACATGGAGATTTGGCTGGTCTCACCTCGAGGTCGGAGGGGGTCGGTGACGGGGACGACGGCGGGGATGATGCAGGGGCTCCTTGATTTCTGCAAAAACAAAAAACCTAGTTATCACTAATACACCCCGAATAGTATCCTACATATAACATCACTAATACAACTAAAACCCTAGCAAACGACGGGTATCGACGACGAGGATGCGGGATAGGCATCGTCGACGTCGATGCGGGAATAATTGCTTAAACTAAAAAAATAACAACAAATGTGACATGTTCAACTAGTTATATTAATTCAACTAGTTCTTACTAAAAATAAACTTACTATAAATAAAAATAAACTAATTCTTTCTAAAAATAAACTAGTGCAACTAGTTATATTAATTTTCTTACTAAGAATACATTAGTTCTATTAATTCAACTAGTTCTTACTAAAAATAAACTAATTCAACTAGTTTTATTAATTTACTTACTAATTATTTTGAACACTTACTAAAAATAGTAAAAAAAAACTACATTATACAATAGTAAAAAACTACAGTAAAAAACATAAAAAAAGAAGAGATGGAGGGAGGAGGGGAAGGGAGGAGGAAGGAGAGAGGAGGAGGGGGAGGAGGCCGGTGGGATCGGAGGAGGGAGGGGGCGGGGGAAGGAGGGGGAGGGGCGACCGGAGGAGGAGGCGAGGGGTGGATGGGGAGGGGGCGGCCGGAGGAGGAGGAGGGAGGAGGCGGCCGGAGGAGGAGGAGGAAGGGGCGATGGAAGGAGGGTGGCCGGAGGAGGAGGGGGGAGGAGGAAGGGGAAGATGGAGGAGGAGGTACCTCGGTGGAGGAGCAGCGTGGCGGCGGCGGACGACGGGTTTGGCGCGAGCGAGAGCGAGTGAGAGGGAGAGTGAGTGAGAGGGTCAACCGCTCCAGGATAAGGTAAGTAAGTAGTAGCGCGTTTCCGAGATATGTGCTACTACTGCAGGACGTAGCAGTAGCGCTGGTTACGGATACGCGCTACTGCTAAGTGGGGCTAGCCATCTGCGCCCAGTACAAACATAGCAGCAGCGCGTTTTCCCAGGACGCGCCACTGCTAAAGTAGTAGCAGTAGCGCGGTTTATTTAAACACGCTACTACTAAATAGCAGAAGCAACCTGTTTTGTCCAGCGCTACTTCTAAGATGCTGTGTATAAGGTTTTCCCTAGTAGTGGCACCTCTTCCATTGCAAGAAATACCAATCTAGTTGGCCAAACCAAACCGGTAATATTCATAGATAAGCTCATCATAAATCCACAATTCATTGGATCTCGACAAACACACCACAAAAGAGTATTACATCGGATAGATCTCCAAGAACATCGAGGAGAACATGGTATTGAGAATCAAAGAGAGAGAAGAAGCCATCTAGCTACTAGCTATGGACCCGTAGGTCTGAGGTAGACTACTCACGTTTAATCGGAAGGGCAATAGAGTTGATGCAGATGCCCTCCATGATTGAATCCCCCTCCGACAGGATGCCGGAAAAGGCCCCAAGATGGGATCTTATGGGAACATAAGGTTGCGGCGGTGGAAAAGTGTTTTTGTGGTTGTTACTGGTGGTTTGGGAATATATGTGAATATATAGGAGGCAAAACTACACCAAGTCTCTTGGGTGTCTTCTGGTCCAAGAAAAATCATCGTGAAGTTTTATTCCATTTGAACTCCATTTAGTATTCTTTTTCTACGAAGCTCAAAAACAAGGGAAAAACAAAAACTGACACTGGGCTCTAGGTTAATAGGTTAGTCCCAAAAAAAATATAATAGCATATAAATGCATATAAAACATCCAAAACAGATAATATAATAGCATGGAACAATCAAAAATTATAGATACATTGGAGACATATCAAGCATCCCCAAGCTTAATTCCTGCTCGTCCTCGAGTAGGTAAATGATAAAAACAGAATTTTTGATGTGGCATGCTACCTAACATATTTATGCATGTATTTTTCTTCATTGTGGCATGAATGTTCAGATCCATAAGATTTAAACTAAAAGTTTAATATTGACATAAAAACAATAATACTTCAAGCATACTAATAAAAGCAATCATGTCTTCTCAAAAAACTATGGCTAAAGGAAGCTATCCCTACAAATTCATATAGTCTGGCTATGCTCCATCTTCATCACATAAAGTATTCAAATCATGCACACCCCCGGTTTCAGCCAAGCAATTGTTTCATACTTTAATATTCTCAAACATTTTCAACTTTCATGCAATACATGAGCATGAGCCATGGACATAGCACTATAGGTGGAATAGAATATGGTGGTTGTGGAGAAGACAAAAAGAAGGAGATAGTCTCACATCAACTAGGCGTATCAACGGGCTATGGAGATGCCCATCAATAGATATCGATGTGAGTGAGTAGGGATTGCCATGCAATGGATGCACTAGAGCTATAAGCTTATGAAAGCTCAAAAAGAAACTAAGTGGGTGTGCATCCAATTTGCTTGCTCATGAAGACCTAGGGCATTTGAGGAAGCCCATCGTTGGAATATACAAGCCAAGTTCTATAATGAAAAATTCTCACTAGTATATAAAAGTGACAAAATAGAAGACTCTCTATCATGAAGATCATGGTGCTACTTTGAAGCACAAGTGTGGAAAAAGGATAGTAACATTGCCCCTTCTGTCTTTTCTCTCTCCTTTTTTTGAATGGCTTTTTTGGCCTATTTTTTATTTGGCTTCTTTGGCCTATTTTATTTTGATTTCTCACATGGGTCAATGCTCTAATAATGAAGATCATCACACTTTTATTTACTTACAACTCAAAAATTACAAACTCGATACTAGAACAAAATATGACTCTATATGAATGCCTCCGGTGATGTACTGGGATCTGCAATGACTCAAGAATGACATACATGAAAGAATTATGAACGGTAGCTTTGCCACAAATACTATGTCAACTACATGATCATGCAAAGCATATGACAGTGATGAAGCGTGTCATAATAAATGAAACGGTGGAAAGTTGCATGGAAATATATCTCGGAATGGCTATGAAAATGCCATAATAGGTAGGTATGGTGGCTATTTTGAGGAATGTATATGGTGGGTGTATGGCACCGGCGAAAGTTGCGCGGTACTAAAGAGGCTAGCAATGGTGGAAGGGCGAGAGTGCATATAATCAATGGACTCAACATTAGTCTTAAAGAACTCACATACTTATTGCAAAAATCTATTAGTCATCAAAAAAAGTACTACGCGCATGCTCCTAGGGAAAGGGTTGGTAGGAGTTAACCATCGCGTGATCCCGACCTCCACACAAAGGATGCCAATCAATGAATAAATCGTGCTCCGACTTCGTTACATAATGGTTCACCATACGTGCATGTTACGAGAATCACAAACTTTAACACAAGTATTCTTACCAATCCACAATTACTCACTAGCATGACTCTAATATCACCATCCTCATATCTCAAAACAATCATAAGGAATCAAACTTCTCTTAGTATTCAATGCACTTTATACGAAAGTTTTTATTATATCCCTCTTGGATGCCTATCATATTAGGACTAAATTCATAATGTAAGCAAATTACCATGCTGTTTAGAGAGACTCTCAAAATAATATAAGTGAAGCATGAGATTTCAACAACTTTTATAAAATAAAGCCACCACCGTGCTATAAAAAGATATAAGTGAAGCACTAGAGCAAAATTGCCTAGCTCAAAAGATATAAGTGAAGCACATATAGTATTCTAATAAATCACAGTTCATGCATGTCCCTCTCAAAAGGTGTGTACATCAAGGATGATTGTGACAAACTAAAAATCAAAGACTCATATCATACAAGACGGTCCAAGCAAAACACATATCATGTGGTGAATAAAAATATAGCCTCAAGTAAAGTTATCGATAGACGAAGACGAAAGGGGAGATGCCTTCCGAGGCATCCACAAGCTTAGGCTCTTGATTGTCCTTGAATATTACCTTGGGGTGCCTTAGGTACCCCAAGCTTAGGCTCTTGTCACTCCTTATTCCATAGTCCATCAAATCCTTAACCAAAACTTGAAAACTTCACAACACAAAACTCAACAGAAAATCTTATGAGATCCGTTAGTATAAGAAAATAAATCACCACTTTATGGTACTGTTGTGAACTCATTCTTTATTTATATTGGTTTAATATCTATTGCATCCCAACTTCTCCATGGTTCATACCCCCCGATACTACCCATAGATTCATTAAAATAAGCAAACAACACAAAAAAACAGAATTTGTCAAAAACAGAACAATGTGTAGCAATCAGTGAACTTCGAATACTTCTGTAATTCCAAAAATTCTGAAAAATTAGGACAACCTTGGAAATTTGTATATCAATCTTTTGTAAAAAATATCAGATCAAAATTGCTCTTATATGAATTATGAAAATTATTTTTCTAAGCGCAAAAGTTTCTATTTTTCTGCAAGATCAAATCAACTATTACCGTAAGCCATCCCAAAGGTCTTACTTGGCACAAACACTAATTAAAACACAAAAACACATCTAACCAGGAGCTAGATGAATTATTTATTGAGAAACAGAACCAAACAAGTAAGAACAAAAATAAAATTGGGTTGCCTCCCAACAAGCACTATTGTTTAACGCCCTTAGCTAGGCATAAAACATAGATCTAGGTATTGTCATCTTTGATATGCAATCCATAAGTAGCTCTTGTAATAGATTCATATGTCTACTGAATTTTATTTCTAGGAAAGTGTTCAATGCCCTTCCTTAACGGAAATTTTATTCCTATAAGTAGCTCTCATAATAGTCACACAATTTGGTATTCTTTTGAGTCATTGTGACAAAGCAAGCAATCTATCACAAGAGCAAAAGAACAAACGAGAAGACGAAAGGAAGAAGGGCGAAAGAAGAAGGCAAATCTTTCGAAAATCGTTTTAGAAGTAAGGGAGAGGAAAACGAGAGAAAAATGGTGAATAATGTAATGTAAGAGATGAGAGTTTTATGATGGGTACTTGGTATGTCTTGACTTGGCGTAGATCTCCCCGGCAACGGCGCCAGAAATTCTTCCTGCTACTGCTTGAGCTTGCGTTGCTTTTTTTTTCCTTGAAGAGGAAAGGGTGATGCAACAAAGTGGAGATAAGTATTTCCCTCAGATTAAGAATCAAGATATCAATCCATTAAGAGAAGAACGCGCAAATCACTAACACCTGCACAAACAATCAAACACTTGCACCCAATGAGATAAAGGGGTTGTCAATCATTTCACGCGATCACTTGCAAAAGTGAGATATGATAGATATAGATAAATAGAACTAAATAAAAGATAAAATATTTTTGGGTTTTTTGGTTTATATATCTAATAATAAAAGATTGCAAAATAGTAGATCAGGAACTAATTATGACGGAAAATAGACCCGACAGCCGTAGGTTTCACTAGAGGCTTCTCTCATAAAGGCAAATAATATGGTGGGTGAATAAATTACTATCGAGCAATTGATAGAAAAAGGCAAAGTTATGAAGATATCCAAGGCAATGATTATGCAATATAGTCATCACGTCCGTGTCAAGTAGACCGACTCCTGCCTGCGTCTATTACTATTACTCCACACATCTTTTTATCCTCAATGGCAAAAATCTCTACTCCTAATGTCTGAGTTAGTGAATAGTATCCACGGTTTATTTTCGTCTCACCACTTTTGTCCATTTTATTTTGCTGTTTTTTTTCGTCCCGCCACCCTACCCTAGAAAAAATTGTACGCTGCCGCTCCTCTCGATCCACCCCCTCCAGCTGCGACCTCTCTCTCTCTCTCGTCTCCCGCTCCACCGCTGCCGCCCCATCTCCCGCTCCGCCGCCCTCATCTCCCGCTCCGCCACCGAGAGGAGTTGCCCTTCACCGCCGCTGAGATCCTGTGCCTCTTTGCAGATCCCTCTCGCCCTCCTCTTCGCCCATCCACCTAGATCGAAAGTCGAAACCCGCCGCCCCTCTGTCCCTGCTGGTGCTCGACGGAAGACGAGGGCGGCTCCTCCTGGCGATTTCCCATGGTCCTCGGCGGCGAC
Source organism: Triticum aestivum (assembly GCF_018294505.1). Taxonomy (NCBI): domain Eukaryota; kingdom Viridiplantae; phylum Streptophyta; class Magnoliopsida; order Poales; family Poaceae; genus Triticum; species Triticum aestivum. The sequence goes on from NC_057798.1 coordinate 342,785,089, forward strand.
GACGGCTAGGTTAATCCTCTTTCTCTGGCTCACCCAGTTTGCTCGGGCCGGCGAGCTAGGGTTAGGGTTACCAGCTCGACGCCGCCCCGTGATGTCACAGGTGCTGCTATTACCCGCCGCCGGCCCCGTGTGCTCGTGGCCGGCCCGTATTGATGTTGTTGTTCGTGGCTGGCCCCCCTGTTTTTTCGTGCTGCAGCTGCTTACTCTCCTCACATGCGGAGGACTCGGTTGGGCGAGGTGGTGCGTCCGCCTTGATTTATATGAGTACGCTATACATCGCTGCTTGATGCCAACAGATGCCTAGGTTTCAACCCAGTACAGTCCAGAAAAAAGCCCCAAGCATGAAAGCATCCACCGATCCAGCAGCGCACGACTTGATTATTTTCCTCTGCATGTACGCACTAGGTGCTCCAAGCCTCCAACGTCGCGTCGCCGGCTGCCGTCCCAGCCTTCCCATGCCCAGCTCCCCTGGTCTCGGCTCCCGCCATCCTTCGTGAGCCTGCTGCCCGGCTAACTGCCTGTGAGAGGACGTCCCAGCCGTCGTGAGTGCTGTCGTTCGTGGCCACACTGTTCCCTGCATGGTTTGCTCATTGCTTGATAAACTTCCTTTCATGCTTGGTAATTTTACATCACAGGATATTATAACTGGTGTTTGGCTCAAAGTTTTAGCTAAAGTATGTGGCCAGCTTATGTGGCATCAGGTGGTAGCCGGTGAAAGGTCCGCCCCATCTTAATATTTTTTCATCCTCCGCCACTGACTGTGCTCATGTGTCGTGCTCGTGTAGCTGCAGCGAAAAGACAATGGGATGATGGGCGCCAGGGCGGGCGCTGGCGATCGGCGGAAGGCGCTGGCGGCTACCCGGCTCCACTACTGGCCGCCACAGCTCCACCGGCCGTGCGCAAGTCCTTTTTTACTTGCGCTCCTCTCTTACTATGCAGCTGCGATGGCAGCGGACGAGGCCGCGAGGAAAGACGCCAACAACATGCAGCAGTAGCAGCGTCTTAGCAGCAGGTCAATTTCCATTCCGGCAACGGTGGACTTCACCATTTTTAATACTCCAGCCCCAGATTTTGTTGCGAAGGCTTTTGATATTGTGGTGCAAGAATTGATACCTAACGCAATGCCTGGACAAAGTATGAGCCGTTCCTTACCTGGTAAACCTCTTAGAGGATTCACTGGAGCTGCCCTTCTAAAACATGATTCAGTTTGCATGTATTCAGTGACAGAGGTTGAACTGACACGTGTGAAGAACTCAACGATTTGATCGAGGGTAATTTTCTATCCCACAGACCGATCCATTTGAAAAAGATTTGATATCCCCCTGTTCACTTTGCACTGTGGGTAATTGCTGCAGAAGATATAGGAATGTAGCATTTTTTTATGGTTATCCGAATGAAAGGAAAACTGAAGAGAAGTGGCCCCAAATCGAAAAACACTTTTTCAATTGAACTGTCATGTAAATGTCCAAAATTGAGATGATTAATTCACTTATGTATGGTGTAAAATTTATATGCTGGTGGTGTTCTTTTTATGGTTTCAGCTTGTGTGGTGGCACTCACATGTACCAAATTGCACGTTTTCTGTGATGTGGTATAACACCATGGTGAAGAAACCATTCAGACTCCACAGACAAAATCATTCGGACATGGCAGTGAACCATTCATTTGTTACATGGAGTGCGGTCGACAAATTAGGTATTTCTTTCATTTGTGCTGTCATTTATTTTATATATATTTATGTGAAATAAATATACTCAATTGGATGTTTTCTGTTGGGTGATTTTGGAATCATCCAACAGTTTTTGATTTTAGAACTTTTCATCTAACCTTATATTTTCTACGGAAATTTTAGGTTTGGGTCATACTTCACCATCACTTGCGTCCGACAAACTACCTGAGCTGCAATTGTCTCCAAACTGGACGTAGAAATAGTCAGAATCTTAATTTCAAGTTCTTCACGTACACTTTGCTCTTAGTGCCAGGCTCTAGGAACTGTTCCCATATTATTTATTTTATATGCTAGAAATCCAAATCTTAGACTTATGTAGTATTAAATTACTTAATGGTGTGCAAAGTCTACTTCTAGGATAAGATCATCTTTCAGCAATAGTATTGAACTGTGCAAAGTTAAGTTCTATTTTTTTGGCCGTGCAAAACAAAAATCACATTGGACCTCCAACGCATGGCAACTCAGCAAAGACAGGCGTCAGTTCATGCACACCCTCCCTCCAGCAGCTCATATCTTAGGCATATTCTCTGTTTTCTTGCAATTTTAGAAAGATCCTCTTGGTGATCTCAGATTGTCATGCAAGTTAAGAAACATTTTAGTTTATGTCGTCTCTTTTCTTTTAATGCTCAGCTTGTATCCTCTTGCAATGCAAGATTATCCATATTGCTGGCAGCCCTTATTTTTTATGTGTGCTTTACTATTCATTTTTTCGTGCCTATGCATTAAACTGATAATGTAATATGGAGATCCAAAAAGCTTATTGAGATATTGATATCGCTTCTCTATAAATGGAAGAAGGAAGTCTTTTATGTGATTCTTTTTTCCATTAAAATGCACTCCAGTTTCTTCATGGATTAGTTATTCAAACCTGCAGTTCTTTCTATAGTCATCAAGGGCAACATGAATAACTCCATTTTGGAACATAAGGCTGGACATAATTTAAGGAATGAATCCACTTCCCTCAAGAAGGACAACGACCACGAGGTATATATACCATATGTGTTGATACCATTTTATTACATTTACGAGTTCTTGTTTATGTGTAATTATCGTAAAACTAGCTGGATCAATTTAGTCTTGTTTTGACTGGATGAATAACAACAGAAGGAGTACCTTATGACCTGTCATTTTATACGTACCTTTTCAATTAAAGAAGTGCAATAGCTAAGAATTATAGCCCTTGTGCTATATGGATGAAGGTTCGACAAAAAAATAGCACAAAACCAAACGAACACTAGCATTAACTCAATCTTAATGCAAGTATTTTCATGAAAGACAGTGCTACCATTGAGCTGAAGGAGCCAGGTGTAGGCGTTCCTAGAGATATCTCTAGTAGCCCCGCAGCTGAAGCGGGTGGTGCGGTGGTGGTGTGTGACATGGTACAACGAGTGCTGCAAGGTAGGCAAGGGGCCTGAATATGTTTCCACTGTAGGCACATGTTGGTAGAAGACAAATTAAAGTGTGCAGATATGCACTCGAAGGACATTATCTTCAGGTTCAGAAGGAAGGAAAAAGTTCTGCAGAATGCCCTCTTGTTGGATGTGATATATTGAGGGAGTCCAGGATTAGGGGGTCCTCAGACAGCCGGACTATATGCTTATGCCGGACTGTTGGACTATGAAGATACAAGACTGAAGACTCCGTCCCGTGTTCGTGTGGGACTTTCCTTTGCGTGGAAGGCAAGCTTGGCAATTCAGATATGTAGATTCCCTTCTCTGTATTCGACTCTGTGTAACCCTAGCCCCCTCCGGTGTCTATATAAACCGGAGGGGTTTAGTCCGTAGGACAACAATAATCGTAATCATAGGCTAGCTTCTAGGGTTTAGCCTCTACGATCTCGTGGTAGATCAACTCTTGTAATACTCATATCATCAAGATCAATCAAGCAGGAAGTAGGATATTACCACTATAGAGAGGGCCCGAATCTGAGTAAACATTGTGTCCCTCGCCTACCATTAGCCTTAGATGCACAGTTCGGGATCCCCTACCTGAGATCTGCCGGTTTTGACACCGACACTGGAAGCTTGAATTACATTGCCGACATCCGCGGAGACTTGATCTTCGACAGATTCGAGCCCATGACAGGTACACCCTACAGTTGCGACGAGCATGACCTAGATCGGCCATCAGACGGTGTTCAGGAGATCGCACCTGCAACTGCCCTGGCTTTAAATCCAGATCAGATCGTGCCATCCAAGGACGGGTGGATGGACCCGCCATGGAGGCCGCACACTCAGCGGTGGTATTGACAAACACAGATCTCACCTCCAAAGAGGTCTGTGTCATCGAACCCTCGGATTCGTCTCCGGCCATAGGCTCTGAATCACTTGCGTCCGTGCCCATCAGACCTAACTGGGCACCGATCATGGAGTTTAGCTCCACCGATATCTTTCAGCACTCGCCCTTTGGCGACGTGCTAAACTCACTAAAATCTCTCTCCCTGTCAGGAGATTCTTGGCCGAACTATGTTCGGCTTGAGTGGAAAGCGGACGATGAAGGAATTCAGAACCCACCCACCACCCACTTAATAGCCACTGTCAACGACTTAACCGACATGCTTGATTTCGACTCCGAAGACATCGACGGTATGGACGACGATGTCGAAAAAGAACAGGAACCACCACCCACAGGGTGCTGGACAGCCACCTCATCATATGATATATATATATGGTGGACACACCCAAAGAAAATAATGACGAGGATCAAAAGGATGCAACGGAGGACGATCCTCTTGAGACGCAACCCAAGCGCCGACGTCAGCGGCGCCGCTCTAAATCCTGCCATAGCAAAAACAGCGGTACCGGCACCAGAGACAATAACACTTCGGATGATGCCGAAGACAAAAACAATCCCACCCAGCCAAGCTTCGAGCGGGCTAGACAGGAGGATGGGCAAGCTAGCCCTGATGAACAGGCAATGGACGGAGACTCAGAGGATGACAATTACAAGCCCCTCTCCGAAGACGAGGTAAGCCTCGACGACGATGAGTTTATCGTGCCTGAGGATCCCGTCGAGCAGGAGCGCTTCAAGCGCCGGCTTATAGCCACTGCAAAGAGCCTGAAGAAAAAAGCAACAACTTATAGCTGATCAAGATCTGCTAACTGACAGATGGACTGAGGTCCTGGCGGCCGAGGAATACGGACTCGAGTGCCCAACCAAAAGCTACCCGAGGCGCAGGTTATTACCTCAATTCTAGGACGAGGCACTAGAGCCTATACTACCAGCGCAGGATGCGGCTGACCGACCACCTTGTGGCTGAAATAAATTGGCGTATCAACCCGAACACCAGCCCGCACACTGTCGCCAAGCAAACAAAAACACGAAGGCCCGGGGCTACATGCACGACCTGCGAGACGAATTGAAAAATAAAGCAAGACAGTCAAGATCGATCTAAGGATCGCGGGGGCGCGCCCCAACGCATGACGATGACCGCCAAGCCAGATAGACTAAATACAAATCCGTCCGGGGTGAATACAGCAGACCAGTCTCATCCGAACTGCATCGTGATGTAGCCCGACATAGAGGCGCCGCACACCTCCTACGCTTCACTGATGAAGTAATGGATCATGAATTCCCAGAAGGGTTTAAACCCGTGAACATCGAACCATATGATGGGACAACAGACCCCGCGGTATGGATTGAAGACTTCCTTCTCCACATTCACATGGCCCGCGGTGATGACTTACATGCCATCAAGTACCTCCCACTAAAGATCAAGGGACCGACTGGGCATTGGCTGAATAGGCTGCCAGCAAACTCCATTGGCAGTTGGGAGAACCTGGAAGATGCATTCCTCGACAACTTTCAGGGCACTTATGTGCGACCACCGGACGCTAATGACTTAAGTCACATAACCCAACAGCCCAGAGAGTCAGCCAGGAAATTCTGGACCCAGTTCTTAGCTAAAAAGAACCAAATTGTCGACTGTCCGGATGCCAAAGCCCTAGCGGCCTTTAAGCATAACATCCGTGACGAGTGGCTTGCCCGACACCTTGTCCAAGAGGAGCCAAAATCCATGGCAGCCCTTACAACACTCATGACCCGCTTTTGTGCAGGCGAGGACAACCGGTTGGCTCGTAGCAACAGCACCTCAAGAAAACCTGGGACTTCTGAATCATGAAATAACAACAGCAAGCCCCAATGCAGCAAACACAAGCGGCAGAATAATGGCGATGATGCCGAAGACACGTCCGCCAATGCCGGATTCAGTGGCTCCAAGTCCGGTCAACAGAAGAGGCCATTTAAAAGGAATAGTCCGGGCACGTCTAGTCTGGACCGTATACTCGACCGTCCATGTAAAATTCACGGCACCCCAGGAACACCAGCAAATCATACCAATAGAGAATGTTGGGTCTTCAAACAAGCTGGCAAGTCAGGTGCCGAAAACAAGGAGAAGGGGTCGCAAAGCAATGACGACGACGAGGAGCCCCGACCACCAAAGATACGAGGGCAAAAGAAGTTTCCCCCGCTAATTAAAACGGTGAATATGATTAACGCCACCTATATTCCCAAGTGGGAGCGGAGGCACACACTAAGGGACGCCTACACGATGGAGCCAGTCGCCCCAAAGTTCAACCCATGGCCGTCCGGCCCGATCACCTTTGATCGCAAGGATCGTCCGGCCAATATCCATCAGGGCGGCTCAGTTGCGCTAGTCCTTGACCCAATAATTGACGGATTCCACCTCACACGAGTCCTTATGGACGGAGACAGCAGTCTGAACCTGCTTTATCAGGATATAGTGTGCAAGGTGGGTATCAATCCTTCAAAGATCAAACCCACTAAAACCACCTTTAAAGATGTGATACCAGGCATGGAGGCCCGCTGTACAGGCTCCGTCACTCTGGAAGTAGTCTTCGGACCCCCGGATAACTACCGTAACAAAGAGTTAACCTTTGATATCGTCCCTTTTCGCAGCTGCTATCATGCACTGCTCGGACGAACCACATTCGCTCAATTCAATGCGGTGCCACATTATGCTTATCTTAAGCTCAAAATGCCCGGTCCACACGGTGTCTTAACAGTTAATGGCAAAGCCGAACGCTCCCCCGTACTAAAGAGCACACCGCTGCCTTAACAGTAGAAGTGCAGACTGGCATTTTTCGATCGAACCTTCATTCGACAACCAGGCTCTCGGACATAGTCAAAAGTGTTTGAACTACTCCGCGGCAGGATAGCACAGCTTGTCAAGAGCTCAATTAATCACTTCGGTGGTAGGCGGAGGCAAAGCCAGGTTGGGCCACACAATGCGGCTTAACCGCTCCATGGCACACAAACATTTTTTGCACTTTCTTTGAAGGTCCACTTTTTGTGTAGGCCATCACTGGCAACATGGTGACCAGACCCATGAGGGGATGGACATACCAAGGAGGGGAACAACTCGGACGCGTAAGGGAATCCTTAGATATTTCCCTTAATAACCATCCAATTATTATCCGGATCCGGATGCAGCTTCCCTCCCCTGGTCTCAGCAGGTTCTGAAGTCATATTTCTTTTCATCAAACTACTTGTACTCTTACGCATTGACGTATTACTCAATTACAACATGTGGCTTTATATAACGCTTACTTGCTGTTCATTCTTATTGATATTCTTCCGTACATTACGATACGCCTTAATATGCCAGGGGCCTCGTTGTACCCATAATACGGCAATAAAGTCCGAATACCTTCACGGTCGTTTGGCACCCCAAACTTATAGCATTATATGCATCGGCTCTGAATCATGTCTTGGGTCAATAGTTGCATCGCCCTGCTCCTGTGCTTGCTACCCTACGTTTCGCTATATCGGCTAGGGTAGTAAAGGGAGAACTACTGTGATTGCGTCCCGGTTCTCCCTGACGAGCGCCTCAGTACAGAAGGCCAAAAACTGACCATCATGTTACGGCGAGAGCTGGTCAGCTGTTCGAGAGGTTACAAAATCTTTAAGGATTTCTTCCGCATTGTGCGATAACTAATGCAGCGTGCGATGGATCGGCTTTTTCTTCCGATCAGGTGCTTATAGAGCCCCTAGTGCGGTCTTCTGAACACCAGGGGCTGCGCCTACCTTTCTTTTGTCAAAGTCCTATGGCTAAGTGAGAGTGATAAAGCCTTATAGTCCGATTGCCTGGTTCGTTGCGCTGAACACCTCCTTCAAGGACCCAAAACTGGGGTAAAGAGTGCTCAGGTTTATCCCGAACACCCCTATATTTCCTACGTGGGGGCAGAAACCGACGACTGGCCAACTCTCAGGTTTAATATATAAAATGGCCGCACGGGAGGTAAAATCTCAAATAACATGCATTATATCATTTAAATGACCTTGTTCAACACTACATGGGATAGCATGAACGTCTTCATGGGAAGATAATATCCTTGGCACATTGCTCCGCTACAAGGCGGGACCCTTTCAGGACACTATCATAATATAACCTGGGCTTGCGGTGCTCCTTCCTCGCAGGCGGTCCTTCGGTGATCAGCTTCTCGGCATCCATCTTCGCCCAGTGCACCTTCGCGCGGGCGAAGGCCATTCGCGCACCTTCCATACAGATCGACCGCTTGATGACTTCAAGTCAAGGGCAGGCACTTACGAGCCGCTTCACGAGCCTGAAGTAGCCGCTGGGAATCGCCTCGGCGGGCCATAGCTGGATAATTAAATCCTTCATGGCTAGTTCGGCCACCCTATGCACTTTGATCAGCTGCTTCAGTTGATCGGCAAAGGGCACTGGATACTCTGGCGCCAGATACTACAACCAGAAGAGCTTCAACACAGTGCTCCTTTCTTCGGCTCGGTAGAATTATGCGGCATCAGATACGCTGTGTGGCAGTTTCGCGAACACCCTTGGAGAAATCCGAATTCAAATTAATAACATGATTTTCTCCCTTTAAATATTCGCTTTGCATAGAAAAAGCCTTACCCATCGCAATCTTCCCGGCCTCCTGGATTTCCTGCTGGGCGCCTTGGGCTTCGCCCAGGGCATCAAGTGAGGCTTGACGAGCCTTGGTGAGTTCGGATTCTTTCTCCGTTAAACTCTGCTTCAAGGTCTCACATTTCTTCACGGCCTCTTGGAGATTTTGCTCAACTTCAATAACCCTAGCCTCGTGCTTTTCACGAAGAGCCTGCTCTGTGGCTGCCTTCTTCTCAGCCTCGGCTACCACCTTCTTAAGAGCCTCGACTCCGACCGTCGCCCCTAGAGCACATCATGAAAAAAATTCATCATACTCAATTATTCATTCGCGCTGAATGCGAACAAGGTTTTTTCTTACCTTGGTTATCCTCCAACTACTTTTTCACCTGGCCACGTTCTTCTTTGGCCCGCTCCAGACTCTGCTTCAGTCCGGAGACTTCCATAGTACGAGAGGCGGCCGTCGCTACAGACGCCTGCTTATAAAAATAAATAACAAAAGAGGGAGAGGTGCCACAAGGTAAGTCTCCTTCGAATGTATATTTGATCCTCTGTCCGGTTCTTTCTTTCGAACACCGAACAATGTATCAGGGGCTACTACCTATACTATAACACTCTTTGAAACCTCACAACATACCTCAAAGCCCGTTATAAGGCTGATGCAGGCTTCATTCAGCCCGCTCTCGGCAAACTGAATCTTCTCAATCACCGCACCCATAAGGGCACGGTGTTCTTCAACGATGGAGGCGCTCTTTGGCGCTGCTGATAAGGTATCCGACACCTCTGGTTGGGAAGAGGTTGCCGGTGGATCAGGCGCACCCCCTCCTGTCGAGGGAGGCTGCCTGCCTAATTCCGAAGTCGTATCGGTCTCCGGAATTGTGTCCGGCTGGGGGCCGACGAGATAGTCCCCGTCGTCGGTGTCCATGGGAGCCTTTTCTCCCGTGTGTCCAACCACTAAGGTTTGACCCCCTGGTGCTGCCTTGACGGTCTTTTCACCCCCTCCTCGGCCTGGGTCCCTCTGGGATGATGCCTCGGTGTCGTCCTCGTGTTTTGGGGAGGGGGCCTTCGGGGGTGTCCCGCTGTCCATAGCATCGAACCCAGTAAATCCTCCGATAAGGATTGTTCGGCGCGGGACCTGGTCGGACTGCAAAAAGGTGTAACTCGAGGCGTTAAACGCTATATGCTGGTGAGTCTGGATACATAAACGTGTCCGGATTTTATATACTCACGATTTCACCAAGGGCTGGACCCTGGGATCCCACTCTGGGCTGCTATTGGTGGTGGTGGCGGATCCCTTCGGAAAGGGAGTTTTCCCCTTCTTGGGTGACTCAGCCTCCAAGTGTGTGGAGGCCGTCCTTTTCTTTCTTCCACTCGCTGGGGGGATCGGCTTTCCTCCTCTTCCTCGTCCTCTTTGGAGGAAGAGTGGGCCTCGGAGTCTTCGGATACTATGCCAGAAGTTCCTTGGCGACGACGGCCGCCCCTGGTCTCTTTAACCGCTTTCTCGGTTTTCTTCTTCGGCGCCTTCTAAGGCGCCGGGACCAGCATCTTCGTCAGAAGTGGGCCGGCTGGTTCTTCTGGCAGCCGGCCGGGCAGTAGATCTGCCCTGCCTTCTTCGTCCAGCCCTAGGAGAGTTTTGGAAAATACATTGAGCGTTTCCCTTGGATTATACAGATAAAGCATGTGACTTGCCAACATACGGAGACTTACCGAACTCGCAGGTCGGGACATTTGATACCCGCGGTCCTCGGCTGAGTCCGGCCACGATTTGCCGGACTTGAAGAACACTTTCCAGATGTCTTCGTGCGATGAGTCGAAGAACCCTAGTAGGGCCTGGTGCTTGGCCGGGTCGTATTCCCATAAATTGCAAGCCCTGTGTTGGCAAGGGAGAATCTGGCGAACTAACATCAACTGGACTATGTTGACAAGTTTGATATTCTTGTCTTCCATACCCTTGACGCGTGTCTGGAGCACCGACAATTCATCGGAAGAAGACCAGTTTAGGCCCTTGGGCCAGGACGTAAGCCGCAGTGGAGCTCCGGATCGGAATTCGAGAGCTGCGGCCCATTTTGTGCCGCGTGGCTCAGTGACATAGAACCACTCTTGTTGCCACCCTTTGATGGAATCATTGAAGGTACCTGATGGCCATGTGACGTTGGGCATCTTACTCACCATGGCTCCTCCGCACTCAGCGTGCTCGCCGCTCACTACCTTGGGCTTCACATTGAAAATCTTCAGCCATAAGCCAAAGTGTGGCGAGATGCGGAGAAAGGCCTCGCACACGACGATGAATGTCGATAAGTTGAGGAAGGAATTGGGGGATAGATCATGAAAATCAATCCCATAGTAATACATAATGCCGCGAATGAATGGGTGGAGGAGAAACCCTAGCCCGCGAACAAAGTGAGGGAGGAATACAACCCTCTCGTGGGGTTCCGGGGTAGGGACAATCTGTCCCGCCGTCGGAAGGTGGTGGCTAATCTTCTTGGCCAGATACCCGGCCTCCCGAAGTTTCTTGATATCCTTCTCCCGGACGGTAGAGGCCATCCACTTGCCTCCAGCTCCAGATCCGGACATTTTCGGAGGGCCTTTGTGGGCGGAGAAGGCGAATGCTTGGGCGCTGGAGCTCGACTGAGAGAGAATGGATGAGCAGAGGAAGAAGGCATGGGTGAAAAAGGGAGTCCTTATCTCCTTATAAAGGCAGCAGGGATCCTGCGCCTCCCCACTTGCCCTGGAAACTCGCTTATCCCCCAAGCACCGTGATTAATGGCGTGGTTGGGTTACCCACACCTGTATTGATGAGAATCCCGTGATAAGGGGACACGATCTCTGCTTTGACAAGACGTGCCAATAAAACTGCCTCGCAAGATGTGCAGTAGCAGGTTGAGAAAACAGTTCGAATAATGACCAGGCCGCGACGTGATGTCACACTATGGGAAAGTTGTCGGCAGATTAGACTTGTGGAATATTGTGCTCTTTACGGTGGTATGTGGAATTTGTTTTGCAGAGCCGGACACGATTCTTGTGTTCAAAATCTTCTTTGGAGTATTCGAAGAAGGAACCCGCCTTGCAATGCCGAAGACAATCTACGTGTCGGACTCATCGTCATTGAAGCCTGGTTCAGGGGCTACTAAGGGAGTCCAGGATTAGGGGGTCCTCGGACAGCCGGACTATATGCTTATGCCAGACTATTGGACTATGAAGATACAAGACTGAAGACTTCGTCCCGTGTCCGGGTGGGACTCTCCTTTGCATGGAAGGCAAGCTTGGCAATTCGGATATGTAGATTTCCTTCTCTGTAGCCGACTCTGTGTAACCCTAGCCCCTCCAGTGTCTATATAAATTGGAGGGGTTTAGTCCGTAGGACAACAACAATCATAATCATAGGCTAGCTTCTAGGGCTTAGCCTCTACGATCTCGTGGTAGATCAACTCTTGTAATACTCATATCATCAAGATCAATCAAGCAGGAAGTAGGGTATTACCTCCATAGAGAGGGCCCGAACCTAGGTAAACATTGTGTCCCCCGCCTCCTGTTACCATTAGCCTTAGACGCACAGTTCGGGACCCCCTACCCGAGATCCGCCGGTTTTGACACCGACATATATGTCGAAGAGATTAGGAGTCCTTGATTTGAATACGTGCCAATTATTAAAGAAAACAAGGAGTGAAGTATAGGAGAAGCTTCACCTTTTGAACACCAAGGATGTGTCATTGACTACAATGTTGATCAGGTTGCTTAGAAGAGATATGGGCAGAAGTATTATCTTTTGTAAATACTCTTTTCGGGTGAGAGGAGCACTCCTAACAAGACATTGTAGATAACAATGTTAAAGTATCTTATGATTTGTTAATTTATTTGAATTTTTTGTGATAGAGCTGGCATTTATTTGGATATGATTTAACTGTTAATAATGTTTTGTGACTTCAAACATTTTGGTATAATTTACTCATTTTATAGATAAGTTAATAACTATGGATCATGCTTGTAATTTTTATTAGTATTTTCTAAATTATGATGAAGGTGTGACATACATTTGATTTTTGGTGCTTATGAAATTTGCAACTCATGTACCCTGAAGGGGGTACTAAGTTTGATTTGGGTGGATATACCATACTACCCCCATTTCAAAATACAAGTTGTAATTTAATTGTCTAAATTCACACTTTGTCTATAATTTTTTCTTAATAAATATAGTCGATGGTTACAAAACATAAGGACCATTTAAGAGATTTCCTAAAGTTTGAAAAAAGGGTCTGTGATGGTAATGTGAGACGACAGACTTCTAAAAGGTTAGACGATGGACTTTTGAACTGACAATAATGCTAGAGCAAGGGCGGCTGATGTGAACGGCTACTTAATTACTCCCTCCGTACCATAATAAAAGATGTTTCTGGAAGCTACAACTTGTAAAAACATATTATATTGTGGGACAGAGGGAGTAAACAATGAAACAAGAATAGAGCGATGCTCAACTGACTGATCACCAAAAAGATCAAAAAAAATCTTCCAAATTGTTAAAAGTTTATAATCCATCGAAGTACAAGGGTTTGAAAATAGTGATCAGGCACAGTGGCGAGAATGAAGGTGGATGGGAGGGAGAGGGTAAAGAGACATATGCCACTTTGTATTCCAATGAAAAGGTGGTTAGGTTGACATGATGATTCCCAAGGAGGAAATGAATGGGAGAGAGAATCAGTTGTCGCTACGTGAATGATAATACGTCGCATGTCCAACACATATTATAAATTATTTGATCACTTTGTTATTCCATTATTCCATGGCAACACATAAGCAGTGAGAAGTTATGGCGGGGAAAGATGGTGGCGGGTACGCAGTGGCGGAGAGAGTAGGCCGGGGGAATGAGATGTGAGTGTGAGCAATGTATCGTGGGGAGATAGAGTGAATTGCTTTTTCAAGAAAAAAAGTAGCTGTTCTTTTCCTTTTTAGGAAAGGCGGTTGTTTACTATGAGATAAATGTGACAAACTCTTTTTATAGTGAATAATACTACATACACTAACAAGTCATTTCTAGATAATAATTATCAACAGATGATTTGATAGAGGCAAAGGTGTCCCGTCTTTCGATGAGATGGTGGCTATCGTTTTCTATGGGAGTCGACCTTGACGATCCGACTACGAACGTGTGTGACGTCGCGCCTTAGCAATCGCTAAACCAACTTCCGAGGGGTTATTGACCACGTCGGAGCACGATCAACCTGACAACGAGGGTCTGTTTCCTGCGAGCAAACAGAGAACAAGCAAGAAACTGAGATTGCAATCTGGATATTGCGAATATAAGATGGAAGGTTTATTGATCAAGATGGGGTTCTGTGACGTCTTGGTCTGGTCGTTGAACACAAACGAAGTACGCAAAGTTGCAGCTATGGCGAACTTTAATCTAAACAAAACCCAAAGTCTAAACGGTGCCTTAAGGGCTGTATATATGGAGGAAGAGGGGGAAATTTCGTGGCCCTTGGTGGAGGGGTCCGAAAACAACCCTATCTCTTGTTTCCCTACACATACGGACTCTAAAAATAACCTATGCTTATGTATTTCGAAATTACATGGGCCTGGCCCAATAAAAAGGTGACGTGGCACCTAGAATAGCCTCTGGACGAAATTTATGAAGTGGCATCTTGTATATTTCGTCCAAGGCTTCATGCACTCGTTATGGTGGCTTCAAAGCCCTGAAATCATCACTTGTAACTCTGTTCTTGTTTCCCTTGCGCATGCCATCATCTCCATGCTTGTTCTTGCTCCAATGTTCATCCTTCTCCAAGCTAGGCCCTGCATTTGTAAGCAAAACAAATGTATCCAATTTAGGCAGCATCGTATTCTCATGAACATTACAATCATTACCAAGAAACGAAAGTACCTGGTAATTTAGTTGGCGTGCGCGAGCTCTAGTAATTGGTACAGTATGTATAGCAGTAGGGGATGTGGGTGTAACAATGGTATTGATGTCCTCATCATCCTCCCCTTCTTGAAATCAAGTCGTCCTCGACGGAAGGTCATCTTCCTCACTCAAATAAGGCTTCAAATCTGCAATGTTAAAAGTGGGACTAACCCCAAAATCTGTAGGCAGCTCAAGTTTATATGCATTATCATTTATTTTCTGTAACACCTTAAAGGGACCATCAGCACGTGGCATTTGCTTTTATTTGCGCAAATCAGGAAATCTATCCTTACGCAAATGTAACCAAACAAGATCTTCAGGTGCAAACACAACATGTTTTCTACCCTTATCTTCAGCAAGTTTATATTTAGCATTCATACGCTCAATGTTTTCCTTAATTAACTCATGCATTTTTAAAATCAATTCAACACGTTGTTTAGCATCAAAATTAACCTTCTCCGAAGATGGAAGAGGCAACAAATCAATAGGTGCACGAGGTAGGAAACCATACACAACTTCAAAAGGGCACATCTTAGTAGTAGAATGCAATGAACGATTATAAGCAAATTCAATATGAGGCAAGCATTCCTCCCACATTTTCTTATTATTCTTCAAAACAGCCCTAAGCATAGTAGACAATGTTCTATTGACTACTTCAGTTTGTCCATCAGTTTGAGGGTGACAAGTAGTACTAAAAAGCAGTTTAGTCCCCAACTTAGCCCATAAACATCTCCAAAAGTGGCTAAGAAATTTAGTATCACGATCTGAAACAATAGTATTTGGCACACCATGCAAGCGAATAATTTCACGAAAGAACAAATCAGCAACATTAACAGCATCATCGCTTTTATGGCATGGTATAAAATGTGCCATTTTCGAGAATCTATCCACGACAACAAATATGCTATCCCTCCCCTTCTTTGTTCGAGGTAAACCTAAAACAAAGTCCATAGATATATCCTCCCAAGAAACACTAGGTACAGGCAAAGGCATATATAAACCATGAGGATTGAGTCGTGACTTAGCTTTTTGACATGTAGTGCAGCGAGCAATAAAACACTCAACATCCCGCCTGATTTTTGGCCAAAAGAAATGTGTAGCAAGTACGTCCTCCATCTTCTTCACACCAAAGTGTCCCATTAACCCTCCTCCATGCGCCTCCTGCAACAACAAAAGACGAACATAGCTAGCTGGAATGCATAGCTTGTTAGCACGGAACACAAATCCATCATTAACGACGAACTTGTTCCACATTCTTCCTTCTTTACAATTCTGCATTACATCTTTAAAATCAGCTTCATGCACATATTGATTTTTGATGGTCTCCAAACCAAATATTTTGAAGTCAAGTTATGAAAGCATAGCATAGTGACGAGACAATGCATTAGCAATAACATTTTCTTTTCCCTTCTTGTGTTTAATGACATAAGGGAAAGTCTCAATGAATTCAACCCATTTAGCATGTCTACGATTCAGTTTAGCTTGACTTTTAATATGTTTCAATGGTTCATGATCAGAGTGTGTAACAAACTCTTTGGGCCGTAAATAATGCTGCCATGTCTCTAAAGTCCGAACAAGAGCATATAATTCTTTATCACAAGTAGAATAACTCAGACTAGGCCCACTCAATTTTTCAGAAAAGTATGCAACATGTTTGCCATCTTGTAATAACACACCTCCTAATCCAATTCCACTAGCATCACATTCAAGCTCAAAAGTCTTATTAAAATCAGGAAGTTGGAGTAAAGGAGCATGTGTCAACTTATCTTATAATACCGTGAAGGCTTCTTCCTGTGCGGTACCCCAAAGAAAAGGCAGATCTTTCTTAGTAAGCTCATTGAGAGGTGCAGCAATGGTGCTGAAATCTCTCACAAAACACCTATAGAATCCAGCGAGGCCAAGAAAACTCCTCACTTGTGTGACCGTTTTGGGCTGCGGCCAACTCTCAATAGCTTCAATCTTGGCTTTGTCAACTTTAATTCCCTGTGGAGTAGCAACATAGCCAAGAAAAGATACTCGATCAGTGCAAAAGGTGCACTTCCCAAGGTTACCAAACAAACGTGCATCACGTAGAGAAATAAAAACAACACGTAAATGTTCTAAATGTTCTTCCAAAGATCTTCTATAAATCAATATGTCATCAAAGTAAACTACCACAAATCGTCCAATGAAAGCACGTAAAACTTCGTTCATTAATCTCATGAAAGTAC
This sequence comes from Triticum aestivum, assembly GCF_018294505.1. Taxonomy (NCBI): domain Eukaryota; kingdom Viridiplantae; phylum Streptophyta; class Magnoliopsida; order Poales; family Poaceae; genus Triticum; species Triticum aestivum. The sequence goes on from NC_057798.1 coordinate 342,801,807, forward strand.
TAGGTGCATTAGTTAACCCAAAAGGCATGACTAACCACTCATATAATCCAAACTTAGTTTTAAATGTTGTTTTCCATTCATCCCCCAAATTCATATGAATTTGATGGTATCCACAATGCAAATCAACTTTGGAGAATATTGTAGAGCCACTCAATTCATCAAGCATATCATCTAGTCTAGGAATAGGATGACGATAACGAATAGTAATATTATTAATGCCTCTACAATCAACACACATACGCGATGTACCATCCTTTTTCGGCACTAGAATAATAGGAACAACACAAGGACTAAGGGATTCACGCATATAACCTTTGTCGAGAAGCTCTTGTACTTGACGCATAATCTCCTTCGTCTCCTCTGGATTGGGACGGTATGGCGCACGGTTTGGCAGTGAAGCACCGGGAATTAAGTCACTATGATGCTCAATCCTCGAATAGGCGGTAATCCCGGTGGCACATCTTGTGGAAAAACGTCAGCAAACTCCTGCAAAATGTTTGTGACAGCAGGAGGCAAAGAGGAAGGCACGTCCTAGAATGAAAATAATGCCTCTTTGCACACAAAAGCATAGCAAACAGATTTGCTGAAATCTAGCTCATCAATATCAAATTTGGTGGCAAATAAACATGCACTTTTCAATTTAATTTAAGAAGCAACACTAGATGGTTTATTATTAGGCTTCATTTTTTGCTCAAAATCTTTTGCCACAATCTGATTTTCACTCTTATTCATCTCCTGTTTTGCTTTATTAGCTCTATTAATATCATCTTTCAAAATGGAATCAGGAGTCATAGGAAGCAAAGTAATATTTTTATCCTTATGAACAAGAGTATACTGATTGTTTCTACCATGGTGTACAGATTTTTTATCAAATTGCCATGGTCTACCAAGTAATAAGGAACATGCTTGCATGGTACCACATCACAATCAACATAATCAGCATATGTAGAGATACTAAAATGCACACGAACAGTACGTGTTACCTTAACCTTGCCGCTATTGTTGAACCATTGGATGTAGTAAGGATGTGGATGTGGTCTTGTGGTGAGAGATAACTTCTCCACCATCTCCATGCTAGCCAAGTTGTTGCAGCTCCCTCCGTCTATGATGACGCGCACAGAACGTTCCTTCACAACGCGCTTTGTATGGAACAAGGTGTGCCTCTGATTTTGCTCAGCTTGTGTGACCTGCACACTCAAAATACGTTGAGCAACTAAACATTCATACCTGTCAGCGTCTTCAGGAGCCATGTATTGCGTCTCATGATCAGAATCATCTCCACCATGTTCTTCACGTGTAATAAGAGCCAAAGTCTCCTCATCATAGTCACTAGCGGACTCATACCCACCATCCTCAGTAGCAATCATCACACGCTGAGATTTGCATTCTCTCGCATAATGACCTCTTCCCTTACAACAACGACAAATAATATCAATTGTGTGCCCTGTTGATGCCATGGAAGTAGAAGAACTCTGTGCAGGCCCGACAGGTGCGCTCTTGGCAGATAATGGTGGTTGTGCATGTTTTCTTGTATGACGGCTGGAGGTGGCACCTGATGGAGGTGCTGGTGCAGTTGAAGTAGAAGATGCACGCGGTGTCCAGGACGAAGGTTGGCATGCAGAAAAGTTAGTTCGCGCCAATGCTTGTCGATTCTGCACTTCACGTTCAGCTTTACAAGCAAGATGGAATAAACGAGTGATATTAGTATACTCCTTATACTCTAGAATGGTATGAATCTCTCTATTTAATCCACCCATAAAACGTGCAAGCATAGCTTCATTCTCCTCAACAATACCACATCTAATCATGCCAGTTTGTAATTCCTGATAATATTCTTCTACTGATTTTTTCCCTTGTCTTAAACGCTACAATTTTTGAAGCAATTCACGTTGATAATATGGTGGAACCCAACGAGTACGCATAGCAGTTTTCAAAGCAGCCCAAGTAGTTGGAATAGGATATAATCTACAATGTTCAGACCACCATACACATGCAAAACTAGTGAAAGCACAAACAGCAGCAGCAACCCGTCTCTCCTCAGGATATTGTAAACATGGAAAACGTTGTTCAGTTTCTAACTCCCAAGTAAGATATATATCAGGAACTTATCTACCCTCAAATGGTGGAATATTCAATTTCAGTTTAGGAATATGGTCATTATCTCGTACCTGAGGTGGTGGAGCAGGCCTACCGTTGCGAATATATACCTGAGGTCGACCTGTTGGTGGTGGCTGGTGGCTGCACATAGTTCTGATTTTGATCAACCTCATCCTTGTAATAGTCCTCCACCTCTGTAGTAGCAGGAGGAGCTACAAAAGAACCAATAGCAGTAGCAGTGGCACCAGAATTTTGTCCTGGCTCAATAGGAACATGTTGTGCGCGCCCTACTGTATCACGGTGTAGAACTGGTTGTGGGAGACGTTTGAGTAATTCATCGAACTTGGCGTCCAACTTGGTGTCAATTGTCTTCTCAATGTCATCCGTCCTCTCCAATGCCTTTCCAAAACTAGCCATCACGTCTTCCACCTGTTGACCCAACATTTGATGAAACTTATCATGAAGCTCCTTGTTCGTCATGTTCTCCTAGTCAATCTCGTCGGCTTGTGGTCCTGCCATAGTTAGCAGCAATAACAACAGACAAGAATATGATCCTACAGACTACTGGAAAATGGTGGTGGTGGGGTGTCACAAATCCGTCAAGCGAATCTCAAATTCTTACCAGTTCTTACCCAGCAGCAGGTGGTGATCGGCAACCGTTATAGTCAAAACTCTCAAAGCTTGGGTAGAGCGATTACCAGGGAGAGTCAAGCGCACAACGTAGATGTATGTGGAGCTGGGACGGCTTATAATATGGTAGCAAAAAGGGGTCAACAATAATCAATTCAGAGATGCAAAGTTGAATAAACGCTCAATAACGGTACTGTGCTGGTCCTAGGCTAGACTGTGCTAGAGACGCGAGCCTAGAACACTAACAAAATCACGGCACGACACGTAATCAAGGGAAGAGCACACTCTGATTTTTTTTCCTTTTTTTCCACTTCTTTTTGCACTTTTTTCCTCTTTTTTTTGCTCCGCAACAATTTTTTTTCGAAAAAGTCTAGTCCTTTTAGTAGAGTCGCATCCTTTGTTGACATTGTGCTTTTTAGTAGAGTCGCATCCTTTGTTGACATTGTGCTTTTTAGTAGAGTCGCATCCTTTGTTGACTTTATTGATCAAGATTGTGCTTTTTATATACGCATCCTTTTTTGTGAACACAAATGAAGTACGCGAACTTTAATCTAAATAAACTCCAAAGTCGAAACGGTGCCCTAAGGGCTGTATATATGGAGGAAGAGGGGGAAATTTCGTGGCCCTTGGTGGAGGGGTCCGAAAACAACCCTATCTCTTGTTTCCCCACACATACGGACTAAAAGTAGCCTATGCTTATGTATTTCGAAATTAGATGGGCCTGGCCCAATAAAAAGGTGACGCAACACCTAGAATAGCCTATGGACAAAATTCATGAAGTGGCATGTTGTATATTTCGTCCAAGGCTTCATGCACTCGTTATGGTGGCTTCAAAGCCCTGAAATCATCACTTGTAACTCTGTTCTTTTTCCCCTTGCGCATGCTATCATCTCCATGCTTGTTATTGCTCCAATGTTCATCCTTCTCCAAGCTAGGCCCTTCACTTGTAAGCAAAACAAATGTATCCAGTTTAAGCAGCATCGTATTCTCATGAACATTACAATCATTACCAAGAAATGAAAGTACCCGGTAATTTAGTTGGCGTGCGCAAGCTCTAGTAATTGGTCCAGTATGTATAGCAGCAGGGGCTGTGGGTGTAACAATGGTATTGATGTCCTCATCATGATTTATAGATGAGCCTATAGTTTATTAAAATTAGGATGCGACTCTACTAAAAAGCACAATGTCAATCGCTCTGATTAAAAAAGTCACATGCTCATATCTAGCAGCTGACCAATGCATATATATTGTATGTGTTTTTTAATTTTAGTATATGTCTATATGTTCACTTCTATGGATCGGTGATAAAAACTAATGGCTTCAGATGATGCTTTGTAAATGTTGATTGACAAATCCAGTGACGTAAGTAGGATGAACTGAACTAAAACCTCATCGTGTTACACAACTAGAAGTGGTGCGTATATGAATAAATGTTGTTATTTGTATATATGTTGCACATGATAATACAAAAGGTGTATCTATACATGTTTATGTGTGAAGAGTATGAGAGAGATGTAGATGGATTATGTCGACATACAAAAAGAACATCAACAAGAGTGTGAAGGTGATTCGTTCGAAGGGGACAAAAATTCACCAAATCTTATACTACAACAATACGACTATATATGCAATCAGAAAAAAAATTAAGGCCCGTGGCAACGCACGGGCATTCTACTTGTGTTAGTAAGTAGACAATTACCAAGTCTGATAGAGAATTGAACAAAACATAGAAAGGGTGTGTCCCATTTCTAAGAATGAAGGAATTACTTTGGTAAATTTGCGAGATAGACCCAATAAATAAGCACATGCATGACAAGAAATAAAAGAGAGGCCCCATAAAGATATGATGTGTGCTATAAAAATAAATAAAAGATAGGATGGCAAGAACATCCTAGAAGATTAGATAAAAGATGGGATGTGCACTATTATAGGAGAGAGGCCCCATAAAGATGGGAAGTGCGCTCAGTAAAGAAAAATAAAAGAGAGGACACATGACAAAAAAATCCGAAGAGATCCCATAAAATATGGTGTGTGCCATAAAGAAATAAAAGACACAACAAGAAATAAAACAGAGACCTGACAAATGATGGCAAAAACTAAATAATATTAATGTTAAATGTAATATTTTTCTTCCGATTCAATGCACAGACCCTTTTTGCTAGTGCAATACGTGTCTCACAAACCCTACTTTGTCACTGGGCGAAATCACGCGAGATTGAACCCAAAGCTAAGCACCTCTCCCTTTGCAAGAAATACCAATCTAGTTGGCCAAAACAAATCAATAATTCGAAGAGAAATACAAAGACACCAAATCGTGCATATAAGAATTCAGAGGAGATTCAAATAATATTCATAGTTAGGCTGGTCATAAATCCACAATTCATTGAATCTCGACAAACACACCGCAATTACATCGGATAGATCTCCAAGAACACCGAGGAGAACATGGTATTGCGAATCAAAGAGAGAGAAGAAGCCATCTAGCTACTAGCTATGGACCCGTAGGTCTGAGGTAGACTACTCACGCTTCATCGGAAGGGTAATAGAGTTGATGTAGATGCTCTCTGTGATCGAATCCCCCTTCGGTAGGATGCCGAAAAAGGCCCCAAGATGGGATCTCACGGGAACAGAAGGTTGAGGCGGTGGAAAAGTGTTTTTGTGCATGCTTCAGGTGGTTTTGCTATATATGTGAATATATAGGAGGCAGAACTAGGTCAGGGGGGTCACGAGGGGCCCACAAGGTAGGAGGGCGTGCCCTACCCCCTGGGCGCGCCCTCCACCCTTGTCGCCGCCTCGTGGCTCTTCTAACATGAACACCAAGTCTCCTGGGTGTCTTCTGGCCCAAGAAAAAACATCGTGAAGTTTTATTCCGTTTTGGACTCCGTTTAGTATTCCTTTTTTGCTAAGCTCAAATACAAGTAAAAAACAGAAACTGGCACTAGGCTCTAGGTTAATAGGTTAGTCCCAAAAATAATATAAAATACCATATTAATGCATATAAAACATCCAAAACAGATAATATAATGGCAAGGAACAATATAAAAATATAGATACGATGGAGACGTATCAGCTTCCTCTGAGGGTTTTGGAATATATGTCAATTTATAGGCCAAGGAGGGAGGTCAGGAGGTCTCCGAGGGGCCACAAGCTCTAGCCCCCCCGGGGCGCGCCCCCTGGCTTGCCGTCTCCTCCAGGGTCTTCTGACTTCGACTCCAAATCTCGTAGGTGTCTTCTGGACCAAGAAAAATCATTGAGAAAGTTTTATTCCGTTTGTACTCCATTTGATATTCCTTTTATGCGAAACTAAAAAACAAGGGAAAAAACAGAAACTGGCACCGGGCTCTAGGTTAATAGGTTAGTCCCAAAAATAATATAAAATAGCATATTAATGCATATAAAATATCCAAAACAGATAATATAATAGCATGGAACAATAAAAAAGTATAGATACGTTGGAGACGTATCAAGCATCCCCAAGCTTAGTTCATGCTCGCCCTTGAGTAGGTAAATGATAAAAACAAATTTTTTTATGTGGAGTGCTACCTAACATATTTATCAATGCAATCTCTTCTATTTGGCATGAATATTCAGATCTATATGATTGAAAACAAAAATTCATTGACACAAAAACAATAATACTTCAAGCATACTAGAAAGCAAATCATTAAGTTTAAAAAATAACATGGCTAAAGAAAGTTATCCCTACAAAATCATATAGTCTTGTTATGCTCCCTCTTCTCAGCACGAAATATAAATCATGCCCACTGTCGGTGTCAAAACCGGCTGATCTCGGGTAGGGGGGCCCAAGCTGTATGTCTGAAGACTGATGGTAACTATGAATAAAGGACACCGTGTTTACCCAGGTCCGGGCAAAACCCTACTCCTGCTTCATTATATTCGAGGGATATAGAGATCACAAGAGTTAATCTACCACGAGATCAAATTGGCTAGCCCTAGATTGACTAGCTTAGCAATGTTGTGATCCTGCCTCCTATCTACCCTCCCGTTTATATAGACACCAGAGGGGCTTAGGGTTTTACAAAGTCGGTTTTACAGAAAGGAATAACATATCCGGACACCTATACTTGCCATCCACGCATACGGGAGTCCCTACCGGACACGAGAGGTGATCTTCTGTCTTGTATCTCGACGGCCCATCAGCCCGACGCATATCCAATAGACCGGACGCCCGAGGACCCCCTAGTCCAAAACTCCCACAGTAGCCCTGAACCAGTCTTCAATGATGATACGTTTGACATGCAGATTGTCTTCGGCATTGCAAGGCAGGTTCCATGAATAATACACATCGGCCTTCCTTCATAGAAGAATTGTATCCGGCTTTTTATAACGAACACAACCCTTAGCCGCAAAGGCAGGATATATAAAAAAGTGAGAACAATGTCTTTTACTGACAACTTTTTCGGCGAAGTGTCAGACTTGACCCTTCGACGTTTTGAACCGTTTTCTCACCTCGTGTTCCGTGTTTAGAGGCCCAGCCCCATTGGCCCGTCCTGTCAAAACAGAGATCGTGCCCACTTAATACGAGATTGCTCATCAATAGAATTTGGGTAATCCAACCGTTCTCGACGCACACTTTTATCGGGAACGGGCGGGATTCAAGGCACGAGTGGGGGGCGGTTGGCATTTTTACCACCTATAAGAGGGCAACGGATCTTTGCATTCTCCCCCACACCTTCACATCTCCTCAGCCTTCCAATCTCCAAAGCTCTCAGCGCCCGAAAAGTTTCTGTCTTCCTCACCACCACCACCTCCTCCGACCATGGCCAGACCTGGCTCGAAAGGCAAGTGGGAGGCCTCCTTCGTCATGGAGAAGGAGATCAAAGATCTCCGGAATGCGGGATACCTCACCACCAACATCGTGCACAGGCTTCCCCCCAAGGGTCAAGTCAATCCCACTCCGGAGCCCGGCGAAAGGGTGGTCTTCCTCCCCCTTTTCCTTAGAAGGTTAGGTTTTCCACTCCACCCATTCGTCCGTGGACTCATGTTCTACTACGGGCTAGATTTCCACGATCTCGGTGTTCATCGTCGTGTGTGAAGCTCTCCTCCGCGTCCACCAACACTTCGGTCGGTGGCTCAAGGTCTTCAACGTGAAGCTGAAGGTGGTCGACGGGCAGCACATGGACTGCAGCGGAGCTATGATCATCAAGCTTCTCAACACCACGTGGCCCAAGGGGGCCTTCATGGAGACCATCAAGATCTGGCAACAGGAGTGGTTCTATATCATTGAGTCGCGCCTCACTAAGTGGGCGGCAATTCCGGACTTTAGATCCGGACCCCCCATGAGGCTCATCTCCTGGACCGGGAAGGGCCATGACTTGGGATCCCAGACGGAGGTGCTGATGCTGCAAATGCGTATCACCAACATCCTGGGAAAAACATTGGTCTAATCAACGTGGTTCAGATTATGCTCTTCCGCCGCATCCTCCCCTGCCGGTGCCAGGCTTCCCCCATGTGGGTGTTCAAGCCGGAGGAGCCATGGACTCTGCAACACTTCCTCGGCACCACGCAGGGAATGTGGAAGATGCTCTTCAAGGCGCAAAAGAGTTGGCCCTTGGATACCGAGGATGTCGGCCTCAACGCCGCGAATCCGGCATCTCCGATAAGTATTTAGCTTTCTAAAGACATATCCAGTTTATATATTCGGTTGATACAAAACTCATTAGTCCATCCTTTACAGGGCTGGACCAAGAAGTCGGAGTGGAATAAGAGTCCAGCTCCGTTGCTCGAAGACCCAATCACTCCTCAGCTAGAGGAAATGCTGGTACGTCTCCAAGAAGAAAGGCAAGGGGCCTGATACGTCTCTAATGTATCTATAATTTTTGATTGTTCCATGCTATTATATTACCCGTTTTGGATGTTTATGGGCTTTACTTTACACTTTTATATCATTTTTGGGACTAACCTACTAACCGGAGGCCCAACCCAAATTGTTGTTTTTTTTGCCTATTTCAGTGTTTCGAAGGAAAGGAATAACAAAAGGATTCCAAACGGAATGAAACCTTCAGGAGCGATCTTTTTGGAACAAACGTGATCCAGGGGACTTGGAGTGGACGTCAAGCAACAGAGGAGGCGGCCACGAGGGTGCCCGACGCGCCCCCTAGGTGTGGGCGCGCCCCCACCCTCGTGGGCCCATCGAGCATCCACCAACCTACTTCCTCCTATATATACCCACGTACCCTGAAAACATCCAGGAGCACCACGAAAACCTAATTCCACCGCCGCAACCTTCTATATCCGCGAGATCCCATCTTGGAGCCTTCACCGGTGCTCCATCGGAGGGGGAATCGACCACCGAGCGCCTCTACATCATCTCCAAGGCCTCTCTGATGAGTTGTGAGTAGTTTACCACAGACCTTCGGGTCCATAGTTATTAGCTAGATGGCTTCTTCTCTCTCTTTGAATCTCAATACAAAGTTCTCCTCGATTTTCTTGGAGATCTATTCGATGTAACTCTTTTTGCGGTGCGTTTGTCGAGGTCCGATGAATTGAGGGTTTATAATCAAGTTTATCTATGAGAAATATTTGAATCTCTTCTGAATTCTTTTATGTGTGATTAAGTTATCTTTGTAAGTCTCTTCGAATTATCAGTTTGGTTTGGCCTACTAGATTGATCTTTCTTGCAATGGGAGAAGTGCTTAGCTTTGGGTTCAATCATGCGGTGTCCTTTCCCAGTGACAGCAGGGGCAGCAAAGCACGTATTGTATTGTTGCCATCAAGGATAAAAAGATGAGGTTTATATCATATTGCATGAGTTTATCCCTCTACATCATGTCATCTTTCTTAATGCGTTACTCTGTTCTTATGAACTTAATACTCTAGATGCAGGCAGGAGTCGGCCGATGTGTGGAGTAATAGTACTAGATGCAGGCAGGAGTCGGTCTACTTGTCACGGACGTGATGCCTATATACATGATCATGCCTAGATAATCTCATAACTATGCGCTTTTCTATCAATTGCTCGACAGTAATTTGTTCACCCACCGTAATACTTATGCTATCTTGAGAGAAGCCACTAGTGAAACCTATGACCCCTGGGTCTATCTTTTATCATATAAGTTAGCCATCTACTTTTATTTGCATCTTTACATTTTCTATCTATATCATAAAAATACCAAAAATATTTATCTTATCATATTACTACTATCATATCTCACTTTCGCAAGTGGCCGTGAAGGGATTGACAACCCCTTTATTGTGTTGGTTGCGAGGTTCTTGTTTGTTTGTGTAGGTGCATGGGACTTTTGAGGAGCCTCCTACTGGATTGATACCCTGGTTCTCGACAACTAAGGGAAATACTTACGCTACTTTGCTGCATCACCCTTTCCTCTTCAAGGAAAACCAACGCAAGCTCAAGACGTAGCAAGAAGAATTTCTAGCGCCGTTGTCGGGGAGGTCTTCGCTCAAGTCAAGACATACCAAGTACCCATCACAAACTCATCTCCCTCGCATTACATTATTTGCCATTTGCCTCTCATTTTCCTCTCCCCCACTTCACCCGTGCCATTTTATTCACCCTCTCTTTCCCAATCTCCTCTCTCTTTTGCTTTCCTTTTTATGTGCCTGTTTGCCCTTATGGATTTGACTGAGAACACCGACCTTCATCTTAGAAGGTTGGAAGAGATTGAATTAAACATTAGTAGATTTATGACTTTACAATTTGAGCATAATAGTTTCTTTAGAAAAGAGCTTAAAGAACAAAAAAGCTTTATGGAGTACATGAACAAAGAGCTCGGTGATATGTCTAAAGAATTTTATTGTTTGAATTCTCAGATTGCTCGTCTTGAAAAATCAATAGCCCAAATTTCTGATAAGCAAGCCACCTTGGTCAATAAGATGGCTGCCAAACCAGAAGGGTTAGGGAAAAATAATGATGAGGATCTAAAAGTTATTGATGTGTCCCCTATTAAATCCTTGTTTTGCAATATGAATCTTGATAATGATGGGACTGGAGATGAGTCAACTTTAGTTAAAAGGTGTCCCAATGATACGGAGTTTTTAGAATTGATGCTAAATTTGGTAAAAGTGGGATTGGAGAGGTCAAGACTTTAAATAGCATTGAACCCACTATCTTGGATTTCAAGGAATTTAATTATGATAATTGTTCTTTAATAGATTGTATTTCCTTGTTGCAATCCGTGTTGAATTCTCATGCTTATAGTCAAAATAAAGCTTTTATCAAACATATCGTTGATGCCTTGATGCAATCTTATGATGAAAAACTTAATTTGGAAGTTTCTATACCTAGAAAACTTTATGATGAGTGGGAACCTACTATAAAGATTAAAATAAAAGATCATGCGTGTTATGCTTTGTGTGATTTGGGTGCTAGTGTTTCCATGATTCCGAAAACTTTATGTGATATTCTAGGTTTCCATGAATTTGATGATTGCTCTTTAAATTGCACCTTGCGGATTCCACCATTAATAAACCTAAGGGAAGGATCAATGATGTTCTTATTGTTGAAAATAGGAATTATGTGCCCATAGATTTTATCATTCTTGACATAGATTGCAATCTTTCATGTCCTATTATTCTTGGTAGACCTTTCCTTAGAAAGATTGGTGCAATTATTGATATGCATGATGGGAATATTAGATTCCAATTTCCATTAAGGAAAGGCATGGAACATTTTCCAAGAAAGGAAGTTAAATTAGCTTATGAATCTATCATGTGAGCTACTTATGAATTGAGTGCCAAAGATGGCACTACTTAGATCTATCCTCGCTTTTATGCCTAGCTAGGGGCGTTAAACGATAGCGCTTGTTGGGAGGCAACCCAATTTTATTTTTGTTTCTTTCTTTTTTGCTTCTGTTTAGTAATAAATATTTCATCTATCTTCTGTTTAGATGTGTTTTCATGTTTTAATTAGTGTTTGTGCCAAGTAGAACCTATAGGATAACCTACGGTGATAGTTAATTTGATTCTGCTGAAAAACAGAAACTTTGCGCGCATGAAAATAATTTGAGTAATTCACAGAAACGTGCTTTTGCATTGATTCTTTTTGCTGTAGATCAATAGACAATTTTCCCAGGACTTCCTATTTTTGTAGGATGTTTAGAGTTCCATAAGTATTCGAGAGTTACAGATTGCTACAGACTGTTCTGTTTTTGACAGATTCTGTTTTTCGTGTGTTGTTTGATTATTTTGATGCATCTATGGCTAGTATCAAGGGGTATGAACCATAGTGAAGTTGGAATACAGTAGGTTTAACACCAATATAAATAAATAATGAGTTCATTACAGTACCTTATGCGGTGGTTTTTCTTTCTTGCACTAACAGAGCTTATGAGATTTCCTGTTGAGTTTTGTGTTGTGAAGTTTTCAAGTTTTGGGTAAAGATTTGATGGACAATGGAATAAGGAGTGGCAAGAGCCTAAGCTTGGGGATGACCATGGAACCCCAAGATATTCAAGGATAACCAAAAGCCTAAGCTTGGGGATGCCCCGGAAGGCATCCCCTCTTTCGTCTTCGTCTATCGGTAACTTTACTTGGAGCTATATTTTTATTCGCCACATGATATGTGTTTTGCTTGGAGCGTCTTGTACGATATTAGTCTTTGCTTTTTAGATTAACACAATCATCCTTTGTGTACACACCTTTTGGGAGAAACCCACATGATTTAGAATTTATTATAATACTCTATGTGCTTCACTTATATCTTTTGAGCTAGATAGTTTTGGTTTAGTGCTTCACTTATATCTTTTAGAGCACGGCGGTGGCTTAATTTTATAGAAATTGATCTCTCATGATTCACTTATATTATTTTGAGAGTCTCTTAGAACATCATGGTGTTTGCTATGGTTATAAAATTGGTCCTAGAATGATGGGCATCCAAGTTGGGTATAATAAAAACTATCATAGAAAGTGAATTGGATGCTATGATCAATTTGATACTTGATAATTGTTTTGAGATATAGAGGTGGTGATATTAAAGTCATGCTAGTTGGGTAATTGTGAATTTAAAGAATACTTGTGTTGAAGTTTGTGATTCCCGTAGCATGCACGTATGGTGAACCGCTTTGTGATGAAGTTGGACCACAATTTTATTTATTGATTGTCTTCCTTATGAGTGGCGGTCGGGGACGAGCTATGGTCTTTTCCTACCAATCTATCCCCCTAGGAGCATGCCCATAGTACTTTGTTTTCAATGGCTTGTAGATTTTTGCAATAAGTATATGAGTTCTTTATGATTAATGTTGAGTCCATGGATTATACGCACTCTCACCCTTCCACCATTGCTAGCGTCTCTTGTGCCGTGCAACTTTCGCCGGTACCACACACCCACCATATACCTTCCTCAAAACAGCCACCATACCTACCTATTATGGCATTTCCATAGCCATTCTGAGATATATTGGCATGCAACTTTCCAACGTTCCGTTTATTATGACACGCATCATCATTGCCATATTGCTTTTGCATGATCATGTAGTTGACACCGTATTTGTGGCAAAGCCACCTTCATAAATTTCATACATGTCACTCTTGATCCATTGCATATCCCGGTACACCGCCGGAGGCATTCATATAGAGTCATATCTTGTTCTAAGTATCGAGTTGTAATCTTGAGTTGTAAGTAAATAAAAGTGTGATGATCTTCATTATTAGAGCATTGTCCCAAGTGAGGAAAGGATGATGGAGACTATGATTCCCCCACAAGTCGTGATGAGACTTCGGACTTTATAAAAAAAGAGAGGCCAAAGAGCCCACCAAATAAAAAATGAGAGAAAAAGAGAGAAGGGACAATGCTACTATCCTTTTTACCACACGTGTGCTTCAAAGTAGCACCATGATCTTCATGATAGAAATTCTCCAATATTGTCACTCTCATATACTAGTGGGAATTTTTCATTATAGAACTTGGCTTGTATATTCCAATGATGGGCTTCCTCAAAATGCCCTAGGTCTTCGTGAGCAAGCAAGTTAGATGGACACCCACTTAGTTTCTTTTGTTGAGCTTTCATACATTTATAGCTCTAGTGCATCCATTGCATGGCAATCCCTACTCACTCACACTGATATCTATTAATGGTCATCTCCATAGCCCGTTGATATGCCTAGTTGATGTGAGACTATCTTCTCCTTTTTTGTCTTCTCCACAACCACCACTCTATCCCACATATGGTGCTATGTCTATGGCTCACGCTCATGTATTGCGTGACAGTTCAAAAAGTTTGAGATTACTAAAGTATGAAACAATTCATTGGCTTGTCATCGGGGTTGTGCATGATTAAATACTTTGTGTGATGAAGATAGAGCAACATCCAGACTATATGATTTTGTAGGCATAACTTTCTTTAGCCATGCTATTTTGAGAAGACATGATTGCTTTGATTAGTATGCTTGAAGTATTACTATTTCTTATGTCACTATGAACTTTTATTTTGAATCATTTGGATCTGAACATTCATGCCACAATAAAGAAAATTACATCAAAAATTATGCTAGGTAGCATTCCACATCAAAAATTCTATTTTTATCATTTACCTACTCGAGGACGAGCAGGAATTAAGCTTGGGGACGCTTGATACGTCTCCAACGTATCTATAATTTTTGATTGTTCCATGCTACTATATTACCCGTTTTGGATGTTTATGGGCTTTACTTTACACTTTTATATCATTTTTGGGACTAACCTACTAAGCCGAGGCCCAACCCAAATTGCTGTTTTTTGCCTATTTCAGTGTTTCGAAGGAAAGGAATATCAAACGGAGTCCAAATAGAATGAAACCTTTGGGAGCGATCTTTTGGAACAAACGTGATCCAAGGGACTTGGAGTGGATGTCAAGCAACAAACGAGGCGACCACGAGGGTACCCGGCGCGCCCCCTAGGGTTGGGCACACCCCCCCACCCTTGTGGGCCCCTCGAGCGTCTACCGACCTACTTCTTCCTTCAATATATACCCACGTACCCTGAAAACATCCAGGATCACAACGAAAACCTAATTCCACTGCCGTAACCTTCTGTATCCGTGAGATCCCATCTTGGAGCCTTTGCCGGCGCTCCGCCGGAGGGGGAATCGACCATGGAGGGCCTCTACATCATCTCCAAGGCCTCTCCGATGAGTTGTGAGTAGGTTACCACAGACCTTCGGGTCCATAGTTATTAGCTAAATGGCTTCTTCTCTCTCTTTGAATCTCAATACAAAGTTCTCCTCGATTTTCTTGGAGATCTATTCGATGTAACTCTTTTTGCGGTGCGTTTGTCGAGGTCGATGAATTGAGGGTTTATGATCAAGTTTATCTATGAGAAATATTTGAATCTCTTCTGAATTCTTTTATGTGTGATTAAGTTATCTTTGTAAGTCTCTTCGAATTATCAGTTTGGTTTGGCCTACTAGATTGATCTTTCTTGCAATGGGAGAAGTGCTTAGCTTTGGGTTCAATCTTGCGGTGTCCTTTCCCAGTGACAGCAGGGGCAGCAAAGCACGTATTGTATTGTTGCCATCAAGGATAAAAAGATGGGGTTTATATCATATTGCATGAGTTTATCCCTCTACATCATGTCATCTTTCTTAATGCGTTACTCTGTTCTTATGAACTTAATACTCTAGATGCAGGCAGGAGTCGGTCGATGTGTGGAGTAATAGTAGTAGATGCAGTCAAGAGTCGGTCTACTTGTCACGGACATGATGCCTATGTACATGATCATGCCTAGATAATCTCATAACTATGTGCTTTTCTATCAATTGCTCGACAATAATTTGTTCACCCATCGTAATACTTATGCTATCTTGAGAGAAGCCACTAGTGAAACCTATGGCCCCCGGGTCTATCTTTATCATATAAGTTTGGCATCTACTTTTATTTGCATCTTTACTTTTCCTATCTATATCATAAAACTACCAACAATATTTATCTTACCATATTATCTCTATCAGATCTCACTTTTGCAAGTGGCCGTGAAGGGATTGACAACCCCTTTGTTGTGTTGGTTGCAAGGTTCTTGTTTGTTTGTGTAGGTGCGTGGGACTTTTGAGGAGCCTCCTACTGGATTGATACCTTGTGATGATGACATCAATACCATTGTTACACCCCACAGCTCCTGCTGCTATACATACTGGACCAATTACTAGAGCTCGCGCACGCCAATTAAATTACCAGGTACTTTCGTTTCTTGGTAATGATTCTAATGCTCATGAGAATATGATGCTGCCTAAATTGGATACATTTGTTTTGCTTACAAATGAAGGGCCTAGCTTGGAAAAGGATGAACATTGGAGCAAGAAGAAGCATGGAGATGATGGCATGCGCAAGGGGAACAAGAACGAAGTTACAAGTGATGACTTCAGGACATTGAAGCCACCATAATGAGTGCATGAAGCCTTGGACGAAATATACAAGATGCTACTTCATAACTTTCGTCCAGAGGCTATTCTAGGTGCTGCGTCACCTTATTATTGGGCCAGGCCCATGTATTTTCGAAATACTTGAGTATAGGATTTTTTTAGAGTCCATATGTGTGGGGAAACAAGAGATAGGGTTGGTTTCGGACCCCTTCCCCAAGGGCCACGAACCCCCCCCTCTTCCTCCATATATACAGCCCTTAGGGCGTCGTTTAGACTTTGGGTTTTGTTTAGATTAAAAGTTCGCCATAGCTGCAACTTCGCGTACTTCGTTTGTATTCAACGACCAGACAAAGGCGTCACAGAACCCCACCTTCATTAATAAAGCTTTCCTCTTATATTCAAAATATCCAGATTGCAATCTCAGTTTCTTGCTTGTTCTTCGTTTGCTCGCAGGAAAATAGACCCTCGTGGTCAAGTTGATCGTGCTCCGGCGTGGTCAATAACCCCTCGGAAATTGGTTTAGCAATTGCTAAGGCGCGACGTCTCACACGTTCGTAGTCGGATCATCAAGGTCGACTCCCATAGAAAATGATAGCCACCATCTCATCGAAAGACGGGACACCTTTGCCTCTATCAAGTGGTATCAGATTTCCAGGTCGCTTAGTGAGATTTTACAGTTTTTCATAGTTAGATCGACTCTGTTCTTCATACCTACAGTCCACGAAAAAGCCAAAAAAAATTAGGGTTAGTTCCTCATATCCGAACCAATCTGAGCCTTTGCATAATCTTCTTAGGGTTTTGCAACGTTGAATTTGCGGTTGCATCATCGTGTCTAGTTGCTGGTCTTAGTGTCTAGACCTTTAGAGTTTTGAGTTCTGTTCACAAGTTGTCACGCCGCCGCCGCATCATCATCGTCACCGCTTCCATATACCCACCATCATCGTCACCGCTGCCATATACTACCATCGTCATCATCGCTGCCATATACCACCATCGTCATCACCGCTGCCATTTACCACCATCGTCATCACCGCAGCCATATACCACATATCCACCGCCATCACGATAATTCGAGTCCACCAGCAACATATATCCGCCACCAGTCCGAGTTCCACCAGATTCATCTCCGCGACCAGTGCGAGTACCACCAGATTTATCTCCGCCACCAGTCCGAGTCCAGTATTTTGTTACTCTGTATTGGATTTCGAGATCATGCCATACTCCGAGTCATGACAGAGAAGGACTCCCGAACTTCTGTGTTACCCGCAGTAGAAAAATAGTTCCAGTTTCAAAAAAAAGTTTGAGATTACTAAAGTATGAAACAATTGCCTGGCTTGTCATCGGGGTTGTGCATGATTAAATACTTTGTGTGATGAAGATAGAGCAACAGCCAGACTATCTGATTTTGTAGGGATAACTTTCTTTAGCCATGCTATTTTGACAAGACATGATTGCTTTGATTAGTATGCTTGAAGTATTACTATTTCTTATGTCAATATGAACTTTTATTTTGAATCATTTGGATCTGAACATTCATGCCACAATACAGAAAATTACATTGAGAATTATGCTAGGTAACATTCCACATCAAAAATTCTATTTTTATCATTTACCTACTCGAGGATGAGCAGGAATTAAGCTTGGGGATGCTTGATATGTCTCCAACGTATCTATAATTTTTGATTGTTCCATGCTATTATATTACCCGTTTTAGATGTTTATGGGCTTTACTTTACACTTTTATATCATTTTTGGGACTAACCTACTAACCTGAGGCCCAGCCCAAATTGTTGTTTTTTGCCTATTTCCGTGTTTCGAAGGAAATGAATATCAAACGGAGTCCAAACGGAATGAAACCTTTGGGAGCGATCTTTTGGAAGAAACGTGATCCAGGGGACTTGGAGTGGACGTCAAGCAACAGAGGAGGCGGCCACGAGGGTGCCCGGCACGCCCCCTAGGGGTGGACGCGCCCCCCCACCCTCGTGGGCCCCTCGAGCGTCTACCGACCTACTTCTTCCTCCGATATATACCCACGTACCCTGAAAACATCCAGGAGCACAACAAAAACCTAATTCCACCGCCACAACCTTCTGTATCCGCGAGATCCCATCTTGGAGCCTTCGTCGGTGCTCCGCCGGAGGGGGAATCGACCATGGAGGGCCTCTACATCATCTCCAAGGCCTCTCCTATGAGTTGTGAGTAGTTTACCACAGACCTTCGCGTACATAGTTATTAGCTAGATGGCTTCTTCTCTCTCTTTGAATATCAAATACAAAGTTCTCCTCGATCTTCTTGGAGATCTATTCGATGTAACTCTTTTTGCGGTGTGTTTGTCAAGATCCGATGAATTGTGGGTTTATGATCAAGTTTATCTATGAGAAATATTTGAATCTCTTCTGAATTCTTTTATCTGTGATTAAGTTATCTTTGCAAGTCTCTTCGAATTATCAGTTTGGTTTGGCCTACGAGTTGATCTTTCTTGCAATGGGAGAAGTGCTTAGCTTTGGGTTCAATCTTGCGGAGTCCTTTCCCAGTGAGAGCAGGGGCAGCAAGACACATATTGTATTGTTGCCATCGAGAATAAAAAGATGGGGTTTATATCATATTGCATGAGTTTATCCCTCTACATCATGTCATCTTTCTTAATGTGTTACTCTGTTCTTATGAACTTAATACTCTAGATGTAGGCAGGAGTCGGTCGATGTGTTGAGTAATAGTAGTAGATGCAGGCAGGAGTTGGTCTACTTGTCATGGACGTGATGCCTATATACATGATCATGCCTAGATAATCTCATAACTATGCGCTTTTCTATCAATTGCTCGATGGTACTTTGTTCACCACCGTAATACTTATGCTATCTTGAGAGAAGCCACTAGTGAAACCTATGGCTCCTGGGTCTATCTTTATCATATAAGTTTGCCATCTACTTTTATTTGCATCTTTACTTTTCCTATCTATATCATAAAAATACCAAAAATATTTATCTTATCATATTATCTCTATCAGACCTCACTTTCGCAAGTGGCCGTGAAGGGATTGACAACCCCTTTATTGTGTTGGTTGCGATGTCCTTGTTTGTTTGTGTAGGTGCGTGGGACTTTTGAGGAGCCTTCTACTGGATTGATACATTGTGATGAGGACATCAATACCATTGTGACACCCATAGCCCCAGCTGCTATACATACTGGACCAATTACTAGAGTTCGCGCACACCAATTAAATTACCAGGTACTTTCGTTTCTTGGTAAAGATTCTAATGTTCATGGAATATGATGCTGCCTAAATTGGATACATTTGTTTTGCTTACAAATGAAGGGCCTAGCTTGGAAAAGGATGAACATTGGAGCAAGAACAAGCATGGAGATGATGGCATGCGCAAGGGGAACAAGAACGGAGTTACAAGTGATGATTTCAGGACGTTGAAGCCACCATAATGAGTGCATGAAGCCTTGGCGAAATATAGAAGATGCTACTTCATAACTTTCGTTCAGAGGCTATTCTAGGTGCTGTGTCACCTTATTATTGGGCCAGGCCCATGTATTTTCGAAATACTTGAGTATAGGCTATTTTTAGAGTCCGTATGTGTAGGGAAACAAGAGATAGGGTTGGTTTCGGACCCCTGCCCCAAGGGCCACGAAATTCCCCCCTCTTCCTCCATATATACAACCCATAGGGCGTCGTTTAGACTTTGGGTTTTGTTTAGATTAAAGTTCACCATAGCTGCAACTTCGCGTGCTTCATTTGTGTTCAACGACCAGACAAAGGCGTCACAGAACTCCACCTTCATTAATAAAGCTTTACTCTTATATTCGCAATATGCAGATTGCAATCTCAGTTTCTTTCTTGTTCTTCATTTGCTTGCAGGAAAACAGACCCTCATGGTCAAGTTGATCGTGCTCCGCCGTGATCAATAACCCCTTGGAAGTTGGTTTAGCGATTGCTAAGGCGTGACGTCTCGCACGTTCGTAGTCGGATCATCAAGGTCGACTCCCATAGAAAATGATAGCCACCATCTCATCGAAAGACGGGACACCTTTGCCTCTATCACCTTGGTTCTCAAAAACTAAGGGAAATACTTACGCTACTTTGCTGCATCACCCTTTCCTCTTCAAGGAAAACCAACACAAGCTCAAGACATAGCAGGGCCCAAGCACGGGCCCTGCCGCAAAGGCCCTCCGGAAGTAGTGCCCGGAGAGACCAAAGTCATCTCCTCCCATGAGAAAGACGAGGATGAAGAGGGGGAAGAGGTAGAGGAGGAGGAGGAGAAAGTGGAGAGCGACTCCCCCCCTCAAGACGAGGAGGGGAAAGAGGACAACCTCCAAGAACCTAGAAGGGGCGACACCGAAGAAGGGGCGGGTGGTCCTCTCCGATAGTTCGGACTCAGAGTCCAAACACATCTCGAGGAGGGTCCAAAGGGAGAAACCCTGGCCGGAACGTAAGTACAAAAAACTTACCCGTTCAATTATTGCTTAATCTGCTTCTGTCATATCAAGTCTTTCTTTGTTTTTCAGCCCTCGTGCGAGATCCCGATTCCCTCTTCTTCGGAGGGGAACTCTCTAGCACCTGGAGAGGCGGAGAGTGATGAGCCATCTCGTGCCTTCTCTTCCCCTACCATGGAGGACACTGAGGTATCATCCCAAAGGCCATCTCCTGGCCGGGGAGGGGCGGACGAGACCATCCAGAAGGCGCCCGAGGACAACACCTCGGACGCTGTAGAGCGGGGCACGGCGACCCCCATGACCACTGAGGGTGGGGGGCTTGAACAGTCCGAGCCCTCACCGAACACCGTCTCGGAGACCAGTACAACTTCGGGTTCATACCAACACCCCCCTTCAAGAGAGGGGGGAGGAGCAGCAGCTCCATCGGCGGCCTCTGTCAGGCCGCTGACACTCTACAGGAAGCACTGGAATGTGCATCCATCGTGGAGGAACACTGCACCCTGATGGGTGTGGTTATGGAAAAGGTTCGGTTCACGAAGAGCGGACTGACCGAAGCCTTCAACAACCTATTCACGGGCTTTGAGGTATGTGATGTAATACTCTTTACAAGTTTTTTGTGTGTGTATATATAGACAGTAGCCCCTAAGACTCTGTTCGGACTAGAACAATCCAAAGAGAGGATCAACACAAGTATATAACATGCCGTATATGTTGTTGGACAGGCTTCTATGTTGGCGGCTACTGCCCAGGCCACAGAAATTGCCGAGCTCAATCGGAAGCTTCAGCTATTCGATGAGGAAATCGACCGCATCAACGAGCGGTTTAACGAAACACAAGGTATACGACACTACGACATTCCCAAAATTTATATGTGTACTAGTCATTTAAACTGACTAAAAATGTTATAAACTACTCATAGTTGGCGCAGCCGAGGTCGAGTCCCTCAAGAGCTCCCTCGCCGAAGCCAAGAAGGAGGCGGAGGTGAGCAAGGTGGCCACGGACAAAGCGCCAAGGATTTGGAGGTGGAGCAAACCACCCGCCGAAGACATGAGGCACGGGTGGGGGAGGTCGAACAGGAGCTCAAGGACGCCATCACCAGGTGCGAGTCCTTGGAGCAGAAGAGTTCGGAGCAAGCCTTCGAGCTTACCAAAGCGCTAGAGCGCAAAAGAAGCCCGAGTTGAAGCCTAGGGCACTCGCCAGGAGATCCAAGAGGCAATGCAGATAGCGGGTAGTAAGGCCTTTATCATGCAGAGTAGATTTACTAGTAAGAGATATATTTTTCTGACCCGAGTTTGGAGTTCTCTAGGCGCCTTTGCGGATCTGCCGAGGAGTACTGCGGCCGCCGCCGAATTCTTCCGAGCCGAAGAGGGGAGCTCGACGAAGAAGCTGTTCTGGTTGCTGTAACTTGTGCCAGAACATCCAGTGCCCCTTAGTGACCAGCTGAAGCAGTTGTCCGAGCTGCACAGGGTGGCCGGACTGGCCATGAAGTATGTAATAGTTCGTCTATGGCCGACCGAGTCCATACCTAGTAGCAACTTTGGACTCATGAAGCGGCTGGTGGATGCGCTTCCTCGGATCGATACCCTCAAGCGGTCGTCCTACATAGAAGGTGCCCGGATGGCCTTCGCCCGTGTCAAGGTGCAGTGGGCGAAGATGAAGGCCACCGAGATTGCCACCACAGGGCCACCTGAAGGCAAAGATCACCAGCGGTTGGAGAAGTACTTTGATGAGGTCCTCGAGGGAGTCGGCATTGTAGAGGGCCAGTGCTCAAAAGACATTATATTTGAATAGTTGAGTCCGGTTGTAAGAGTCATGTAATGAACTCATGATGTATAATAGTTATGCTTATGCTTTTATGATTAGTTTATCCTCCTGTTTGGCTGTTTATAAGTCTAAAAGTTTACCAATCGTTAGCATCTACCCCCACGTAAGTATTACACTGGTGTTCGGGAATGCATGACCGCACTTTATCCAACGTCTTGGTCCAACGTAGGAGGCGGCCTGCAAGGTGAACTAGGCAATCAGACTATACGGTTTTAGTACTTTCACTGAGCCATAAGAGTCCATTGGTGGCGCTAAGTACTATCCCCTTGTTGCATGAACAGCAATCTGGAGTGCGGCGCCTTTGCAACGCGACTGGTCGAGACCCAGCCCCTCGTATAACACGGCATAAATCATGAATGATTTGTAGTATGACACTGAGTCATCGGATCGCTGACCCGCTCTCGCGTATCATGACAGTCAGTTTTTGGTTTTCTCTATCGAGGTTCTTGACTGGATAAACCGGAAATACAATCGCAGTAGTTCTCCCTTTACTACCTTAGCCGAACTTGCGGAACGTAAGGTGGCAAATACATGAGCCGGGCAAACCAACTACAAACCAAAGACATGATTCAGAGCTGATGCATATAATGCAATATCCGGGACGCCGAAGAGTTACCTATAGGTGTTTGGACTTTATGAGTTTTTCAGGGCCGAATGCAGCCCCCGGTATGAAGGATGCATCGAACCACATATGTCAGTCGAACGTGAGGGGGAACACAGATGACAAGGTAATACTAGGACCCAACCAAGAAGGTGATAATCATCTGCTTCCTTTATATCCTTATTGATATGTTGACGTGTGATTCAACAGACAATGTCGTTCAATATTAAGGTCATATTACATGCCTAAAGAGAAAAAGAAAAGGTTTTACATAAGGGAAAGTCTAACACAGGGCCTAAAGACCATAGTTCGAAAAAAAACTCCAGTGTTGCCCTGTCGCACGTCTAGCCCATTTCTCCTTAGTAATAAGTCCTTTGATAGGAGTATTTGATGGTTAGGAAACGCTAGCCTTAAAAGGATCTCCTGCAACAACCATCTAGCAAGTAGGGCTCTCGATGAACCTGCAGTAAGAGGAAAAAGATATATGCGGTCCAGATGGGGTCAAGCCGTACAATGGACCTTTTCTGCAGTGTGCCTCTGGCGCCGCCGAAGGTATTTTTAGTGCATAATTATGTACGCGCGGTACACAAGCCGCAACCTGGTAGGGCGATCGACGGAGGCCGAACTGCTAGTCAAGGTTCAGATCCATTGATTTATCGCTATTATGCGCGAACCAACCTCGTTTGGATATGTCATTGGCTTTATTGGACGATGAGCTGTTCGGCTTGATAAGGCCGTCATACACTTCGGCTGCAAGGGCCACGGTGTGCTCTTTAGTACGGAGGGAGCACTCCATATTACCATTGATTGTAATAACGCCACGAGGTCCGGGTATTTAAGCTTTAAGTAAGCATAGAGCGGGACTGCGTTAAAGCGGGCAAAAGCAGTTCGTCCGAGCAGTGCGTGATAGCCAGTACGGAAAGGGACGATGTCGAGGATAATTCTTCGCTGCGAAAGTTGTTTGAGGAGCCAAATACTACCTCCAGCGTCAGTGAGCCCGTACAATAGGACTCCACCCCTGGTATCACACCTTTAAAGGTAGTGTTACTAGGTTTGATTCGTGATGGGTCAATGCCCATCTTACGGACAGTGTCTTGATAAATCAAGTTGAGACTACTACCTCCGTCTATAAGGACTCCAGTGAGGTGGTATCCGTCTATAATTGGATCATGTACCAGGGCAACCGAACTCCCATGACGGATACTGGTTGGGTGATCCCTACGATCAAAGGTGATCGGAGAGGCTAACCATGGGTTGAACTTGGGGACGACAGGCTCTACGGCGTAGACGTCCCATAGTGTGCGCTTGGGCTCCCTTTGGGAATGTGAGTGACATAGATCATGTTCACTGTATTTACCTCAGGGGGAAACTGCTTCTGGCCCCAGGTGTTCGGCTGATGGGGCTCGTCATCGTATTTTCTTGGAGGTCCCTTTCCCTTGTGTTCGGTGTTTATCTTCCTGGCCTATTTGAAAACCCAACAATTCATGTTGGTGTGGTTCGCAGGCTTATCAGGTGTGCCATGAATCTGACAGGGCCTCTCGAGGATTTTATCCAAGCTGGATGGTCCATCTTTGTTACCTTTGAAAGGTTTCTTCCGCTGACTGAACTTAGGGCCGCTGAATCCGGCATTGACTACCGCATCATCTGCATCGTCGTTTTTATTCCGATGTTTGTTTTTATTGCGACGAGGTTTACCATTGCCGTTCCTCACCTCAGAAGTGTCGGGGTAGCCCGAGCTAATGCTTCTACGAGCCAACCAGCTATGCTCGCCCGCACAGAAGCAGGTCATAAGTGCGGTTAATGCCACCATGGTCTATGGTTTTTCCTGCGCGAGGTGTCGGGCGAGCCATTCGTCCCGGACGCTGTGTTTGAAAGCCGCTAAGGCTTCGGTGTCCGGACAATCCACGATCTGGTTCTTTTTAGTTAAGAACCAATTCCAAAGTTTGCGAGCTAATTCGCCTGGCTGCTGGATTATGTGACTCAATTCGTCAGCATCCGGTGGCCGGACATAAGTGCCCTGAAAGTTAGCCCGAAAGGCGTCTTCCAGATCTTCCCATGTTCCAATGGAGTCTTCTAGGAGGTTGTTCAGCCAATGCCGCGCCAGTCCTTTCAGCTTTAAAGGAAGATATTTAATGGCGTGGAGATCATCTCCTCAAGCCATGTGGATGTGGAGAAGAAAATCTTCAACCAAGACGGCCGGATCCATTGTTCCATCGTACTGTTTGATGTTTACGGGTTTAAACCCTTCCAGAAATTGGTGTTCCATGACCTCATCGGTGAAGCATAAAGGGTGTGCGGCTCCTCTATATTGCGCAATATCGCGGCAGAGATCGGCTGACATCTGAGTTCGGTTCTGATCCCGAGTATAGTAATTGTTGTCACGCCGGACTTCATAGCCGTTGTCTCGCGCCGGGGCACGGCCCCTTGATCCATAGATTGATCTAGTCTGACCAGCTTTATTGGCTAGGTCACGTTGCAAGTCATATGTGTATCCTGCGGCTGCTGTCTCCCTGCCTCTTCGACAAGGGGGTCCGGGTTGGTGTTCAGCTTGATATGCTATTTTATCCCGTCCACGTGGTGGTCGGTCTGGTTGATCTGCCTGATTGTATTTCGACGTTGTTGGCTCAAGGGCTTCGTTGTTAAATTGCGGCAACAGCTTGCGCTTAGGGTAACTTTTGACAGGTCGCTCATGGCCGTATTCCTCAGCGGCCAGGACCTTAGTCCACCTCCCATTGAGCGTATCTTGTTCGGCTTTGAGCTGTTGCTATTTCTTTTTTAGGCTCCGGGCTATGGCGATGAGCTGTCGCTTGAAGCGTTCCTGTACGAGGGGTTCCTCTGGGGCGATAAAATCTTCGTCGCCGAGGCTGATCTCCTCTTCGGATTCTGGTATATAGTTGCTATCTTCTGAATCTTCATGATCAGCGTGTTCGGGGCTAGATTGACCCTCTTCCCTTTCATCCTGTTTGGATGTGGGCTCGACGGGGCATTCGGGATCTTCAGCATCATCTGGAGTCTCATTGTCTCCGGTGCCGGTATTACTATCCTTCGCCTGACGCGATCGTGAGCGGTGCCGCTGACTAGGCCTGGGCATTCGGTAGAAACCGAAATTTCGGTTTCTACTGTTCATTTTTTTTGTCAATTTGGTCATCTAAAATGAAAACCGAAACAGACACCAAAATTCAACTAACTGAAATTTCGGTTAACCGATTTTTTCGGTTCGGTTTCAGTATTAACTGAATAAGGGACCAAGTACAGAAAATATTTTTTACAACATGCACTCAACTACTGTAATGGTAGAAACAATAAACTCAAAACCACACTATAGTTTCCTTGGGGCGAGTTAACTATTGTGTGCATTGTACCTAGCGTACCCTGCCTTCTTAAGTAGCCAAGCCCACCGTCACATCCTGTGTAGCTAGGCGAGGTGGGATAAATCCATGTGAAGTGGTGTACTGCGCTGGCTGGGAGATATTACTCTGCAAAAGTGTGGGCCTTGGAGAGTTCCCTGTGCGTGGTAGGCCCATGAGAGGTTCCTTGACTCGCACATACAGCCACGCGTAGTGCCTAGCAAGATAGCGACCTGAGCGCTAGGATTCTGCATGTTCGATCAAGTTACTTCGGTTTATGTTTCGGTAAACGGTGTAAAACCAAACTGTCCGAATTAAATTCGGTTAGTATAATTGAAAACCAAATTTTACTGTAGCAGTGAGAAAAACCGAAAACTCGGTTTTTTCGGTGTCGGTATTGGTTCGCTTCAGTTCATCGGTTTTTATGCCCACCCCTACCGCTGACGTCGATGCTTTGGTGGTTTATCGACGGGTTTGTCCTCATCGGGGCTTGGGTTATCCTCGTCGTTCTTTTTATCAGGAGTGTCCACCATGTAACATCATAGGCTGAGGTGGCCGTCCAACGCCCCATGACGGGTGGGACTTGGCTTGGTTCGGCATCGACATTGTCATCCATGTCGTCGATGTCTTCGGACGCATAGTCCAGCATGTCGGTTAAATCCTCGATAGTGGCTATTAAGTGGGTGGTGGGTGGGGCATAAAATTCCCCACTCTCAGCCCCCAGTCCGAGCTAGGTACAGTTCGGAGGCAAAGCCTCCGTGATGGCGACAGACTGCATTAAACCCAATGCTTCATCTAGGAGCGAAAGTGGGATCGGAAATCGCGGACTTGCAGGGATGAGTCTGGTGCAGGACACCTGATCGGACCCAATGAGCACAAACCTCGACAGCTCGGAGTGATTGTCAAAAGGCAAGTGCCGGAGCGCATATGGGTCTCCGGTCGGGAGCTCCATAATGGGAAGGAGTCCGGTGAGGCTAATGCTCCCGTCTTCAGATGATGAGACCTGCCCCGGATCCAAGGCCGGAGTAGATATGAGTGTTAACTCCTGAACGATACCTAACAGGGGATTCGAGGCGCCTTATTGGTGGGGGTACAAAGTAGCAGCCGAGGCCGTGAACCCGTCAAATACCAGATCTCCTCAGATGTCAGCGACATAGTTCGGGTTTCCAAACCTGATCTAGTGGTCGAGGGCATAACTGTCGACCTGCTCGAGGTGGCCGATCGAGTTGGCGCGAAGCACAAAGCCACCGAACACAAAGACCTGTCCGGGGAGAAAGGTTTCCCTGGATGCAACATCATTGTTGATGAAGATGTGAGCCATCGATCCTTCTGTCGATGATACAGCGGAGCTCTTAATGAAAGCACCAATGTTGTTATCAAAACCATCTGATCTCAGGTAGGGGGGGGGGCAAGCTGTATGTCTGAAGACCGATGGTAACTATAAACAAAGGACACAGTGTTTACCCAGGTTCGGGCCCTCTTAATGGAGGTAAAAACCCTACTCCTGCTTGATTATATTCGAGGGGTATAGAGATTACAAGAGTTGATCTACCACGAGATCGAATTGGCTAGCCCTAGATTGACTAGCCTAGCAATGTTGTGATCCTGCCTCCGATCTACCCTCCGGTTTATATAGACACCGTAGGGGCTTAGGGTTGCACAAAGTCGGTTTTATAGAAAGGAATAACATATCCGGATACCTATACTTGCCATCCACACATACGGGAGTCCCTACCGGACACGGGAGGTGATCTTCTGTCTTGTATCTCGAGGCCCATCAGCCTGGCCCATATCCAATAGACCGGACGCCCGGGGACCCCCTAGTCCAGGACTCCCGCACCCACCCCGGTGTCAGCCAAGCAATTGTTTCATACTTTTTAACGCGCTTCAGCCTTTTCCAATACATGAGTGTGAGCCATGGACATAGAACTATGGGTGGAGTAGAAGGTGGTAGTAGACAAAATGAGGGAGAAAGTCTCACCATCAACTAGGCAAATCAATGGACTATGGAGATGTCCATCAATTGATATCAATGTGAGTGAGTAGGGATTGCCATGTAATGGATGCACTAGAGCTATAAGTGTATGAAAGCTCAAAAGAAAACTAGTGGGTGTGCATCAAACTTGCTTGCTCATGAAGACCTAGGGCATCTGAGGAAGCCCATCGTTGGAATATGAAAGCACAAGTGCTCCCTGGGTGATTTTGGTAATTAATGTCAACATATTTCTTGTTGGACTAAAATTTCTACCCAGTATATTTCAGAAAAGTTCAACATTGGAGTGGCATGGGCAAGAGGATGTGGAACCCCTCCAAGATACTAAGGACAAACATTGGCAAAAGCTCAAGACTCTACATTTTCATTTAAGTGATCCAAGATAACATTGAGTCCATAGGGAAAAGCCAATACTATTAAAAGGGGATGAGGTGTTGCTTAATGGCTTGCTTGCTCAAAGTGCTTTGTGATATGCTCCAAAACCCTCAGCTACTTTCTCATTTGCACATATGTCCTAAACCTAAAAGTCAAACTCGGCCCCACCGATTTGATCTATCCGGCGCCACCGAGTTCATTTGGCATAGCCACTACCAAACCCTAATAAGTTCGTTCTCACTGATGGGATCTCGGTCTCACCGAGATGGGCTTGCAAACTCGTTGTTTCCTATTGCAATTATTTCGGTCCTACCAAGATATACAATCGGTCCCACCGAGTTTGCTTGACCAATTCTCTGTTTGCTTATTACCAAAATCGGTCTCACCGAGTTTGTGTGATCGGTCAAACCGAGTTGAGGTTTTACCCTAACCCTTGCACATCGGTCCCATTGAGTTGACCTTGTCGGTCCCACCAAAAATTCTAACGTTCACATTTTGAACCAAATTGGTCTGACCGAGTTTCATCATTCGGTCTCACCGAGTTTGGGAATCTATGTGTAACGGCTAGATTTTGTGTGGAGGCTATATATACCCCTCAACCCATTCTTCATTTGTGAGGAAAGCCATCAGAACGTGCCTACACTTCCATCATTCATTTCCTGAGAGAGAACCGCCTACTCATGTGTTGAGACCAAGACATTCCATTCCAACCACAAGAATCTTGATCTCTAGCCTTCCCCAAGTTGCTTTCCACTCAAATCATCTTTCCACCATAGCCAAATCTGTGAGGGAGAGTTGGGTGTTGGCGAGACTATCATTTGAAGCACAAGAGCAAGGAGTTCATCACCAACACGCCATCTATTACCTTTTGGAGAGTGGTGTCTCCTAGATTGGTCAGGTGTCACTTGGGAGCCTCCGCCAAGATTGTGGAGTTGAACCAAGGAGTTTGTAAGGGCAAGGAGATCGCCTACTTCGTGAAGATCTACCCAAGTGAGGCAAGTCCTTGATGGGCGATGACCATGGTGGGATAGACAAGGTTGCTTCTTCGTGGACCCTTCATGGGTGGAGCCCTCCATGGACTCGCGCAACCGGTACCCTTCGTGGGATGAAGTCTCCGCCAACGTGGATGTACGATAGCACCATGTATCGGAACCACGCCAAAAATCTCTGTGTCTCCAATTGCGTTTGCACACTCCAATCCCATCCCTTTACTTTCTTGTAAGTTGCATGCTTTACTTTCCGCTGCTCATATACTCTTTGCATGCTTGCTTGAATTGTGTTGCGAATGCTCGAAATTGTGCTAATTTCCAACCTCAACTTGAAAAATTAAAAACTGCTATCCTTACTTGTTGAGGGTCTAATCACCCCCCTCTAGACACCTCTTCTCGATCCTTTCAATTGGTATCAGAGCATTGGTCTGCATTGCTTTGGTTTAATCACCATTGGAGCAAGATGGATGAGTCTACGATTGGGATTATTAGACGTAGAGTGCCTATGCTTGATGGAGAGTTCTATAGTGAGTGGAAAAATGAGATGCTTGGAATTTTTCATGAATATCACTTGAACAAGTACATTACTACTCCTTGTTAACCCCTTGTTGACCCCTTGTGATGCGGAGCATCCCTCAACCATCACCATGGATGTCACACCATCTCCGCAAGCATGGAAAGGACATACGTCGAGAGCTCACACATGCACCGTCGAAACCGAGGTACCGAGGAGATGACCGTGTGGAGGCGAGGACGAAGACCCGGACACACAAGAAGAAGGAGAAGGAGAGAAGCGTGAAGAACGAGAGGAACGGAGGCCCCTGGACACTCCGGGTGCCCGATCCCCTAGCAGTCGGCCGACCCCCTCCCTGGACACCCCGGGTGGCCGGCCTGGTTGGCCCCGGGTACCCGGCCCTGCTACTGAGCGCTGCAGCCGCCGCCCCGGGTGTCTGGCCCCTGCGCTGGAGCTGCTGCCTTCCCCCCCGGTGCCCGGGCTTGGCACCCGGGGTGCCCGGCCCCTCTCCACCCGGCCCTCGGCCTAGTCCGGGTGCCCGGCCCCGCCTGGCGCGCACCTCTGTCCAGTCCGGGTGCCCGGCCCCGCCTGGCGCACGCCTCTGTCCAGTCCGGGTGCCCGGACCCCTTTGCCCTGGGTGCCCGGACCCATCCGAGTGTGTGTGCATTTTGAGGGTCAGTTTGGAGCTTTGTATCCCCCTCTCTCTCTATTTCGTCCCTAGACTATAAGTACCTCCCACCTAGCTCATTTAGAGGATAGCTAAGAATAGACACAAATCATAGAGCTTAGCTCATGTACCTCCCCTTGTGGGATTCCTCTTGAGAGAGAAGACTCCATTGGAGTACAAGACCTCCATTGGAGAAGATCCCTAGGGATTCAAGCCCCCCTCGAGGGAAGGATCTACCTAGATCATCAATCCCTCATCTCCTTCATAGGATTTGGGATTCTACCATGTACCTTGTTTCCCTTTGATTGTTCATGTACCTTGTGGATCTTGTGTGTTTGTTGGTCTAGTGGATGTGTGATTGGACTTGTTCTTGAGTTTTCCTCTTGTTTTCTCTCTTGTGTTCATCTTGTTCTTGGGGATTCCCCTCCAATTCGTGAAAGATCTTCACTTAGGGTTCCACCCTACAACACCTTGCATCCTACCCCTGATGAGTCTCTTGACATGATTCAGATCTATCAATCTTATCACTAGAGGTTTGCCTAGAAACTTGATTAGTCACTTTCCAACTCTTGATTGTGCTTATACTCAATGGGACGCGTCGGTGCTATCCAAACGGTTTTTAACCCCTTTCTGCGACAGAGTTCAAAACCATCACCTAGTGAGTGTGGGCGATAGGGGGGGGGTCCTTCCCACACGACCCAGAAACCGTTGGGGATATGCCCTCCTGGCACACACGCTCAGCAAAATGAGGTCGTGTGCGACCGGCGAGCGAGAAAATATGGTTATACATATAGTAGTGCTAAAAAATACAATTATACAGGCGAAATTGTTTCCGGTCGTAAGTACATCCCACACAATCAGTCCCCGCTAAACGTTTCCATTCGTATATACATCCCACACAGTCGCTGCAAGGAAAACGTTTCTGTTCGTAGGTACATCACACACAATTTTCTCCGTTAACTCGTTTGTGATATCGTTCCCATCAGACACAATATTAATAATTTTATCGTTTGCATTATCGAATGCATCACACACGATGCATAGAAGAAACTATGTGGCAAAGGCTATCCATAACACACAGCTTTTATGTGGTAAACGTTTGCGCAAGGTGCCCTAACGCAAACAGTTTTGAAGAGAATGTCGTGTGTGATTGTTCATCGATCCAACACGATTTATTCCTAGAAACTGTGTGCGTTGCCTTAGGTCATCGCCCCCGGTATTTTCTCAATAACTGTTTGCAATAGCAAAAACCAATTAGCAGGCTAATTCACCATTAGCAAGATAATTGCCCTATTATTAATAATCCATTTATTAATCTAATTTACATTCATATTAAACACATAATATATTTCATTCCCATATTAAGGAAGCAGGTTTTCATAATTGAAATACATCAGAGTACAACATGATATAGCTTCAGCACTCAGCTACCGCATTACACAACTGCACTAGCACTAAGTTTCACATGCAACATCTAGAACCTTTCAAAATTAGCATCATAGACGGTACATAACATCTAGAACCTTTCAAAATTAGCATCATAGACGGTACATAGACAGATGCATCTCATCGAGAAAACTGCTGAAGTGGAAGGCGAATATTGAGCCTTCATTGATGTTGAAGGTCTTTGCAACTTTAGGCCAGTGCCTGTGGATGATTGACCGTCCATCCTTCGTCCTCTTCAGGAACACTTCAATATTGAACCTTGGGTGTTGTATGAATACCTTCCTTGCTTCCTGACCATACATGTAGTTTGAGAGGTAATCATCAGTGAACTATTTTGGAAAGGCCTAAAAACAAGGATGTGCATAAATATCTTCTCTATATTGGAAATGGGGCAAAGGAATAAAAAAGACAAGGTATAATAGTTAGTACCATCCTGTGGTGAACTGATGTCTTCTTCATTGTGCACACAAAGATCTTGTTGTTTTTTGTCGCTAATTTCTTTACCCTAACAATCTTTCTGAGTTTCTTGACTTGACTGATATTCATGGACAACTCATTTCCCCATATGAAAAAAGGGTCGAACAGTGGGTCAAAACCTCTGACATTAGGACCTACATGTGCAAGACCAAATTGTTTAAAACCTAAGTATTAGAATGGTTCCTGCAATTGCACAATAATGTGCTATTAGACAAAGGACCATGCATGTGCAAACCTCGATCGTAAACCTGAGTGCTTCCCATTGCTTCCCTGCAACACATATAAGGTAGTTAGTGATCAGGTTAAGTGAGGGTCCGCATGCTATTACTAAAATATGTTGATGAAAAATAAGCACATTGCAGATTCATTAGATTAATTCAAGCCACATGGAAAACCCATTTATCCAAACCAAGCATCATTAAGGACTAGGAAATATAGCAATTGTATATGTTTCCCATGTATTAAGTGCAACCAAATTTGATTATTCCTCACGTGCTAAACAATACAAAATTTTACCCACGACAATTGGACATTGCATTGCATAATTGAACCAAGCAGTTAACTAAACACCACAACAAATGAACCAAACATTAAGTGAGCACCACATTGCATAATATAACATACTCCTAATAAAAGATCAGACAGTTAACCAAACCAAGCATGCTTAACAACTTGGAAATATAGCAATTGTATTTGTTTCTCAAGCCTTGTATGTTTGAACTCTCTTTTTTTCTATTATAATAAAAAAAATTGCAATGGGGTTTTGCCCTACTGTGTACAGTCAAAAAAATTGTATTTGTTTCTCATGTATTTAGTATAGCAAAATTGGATTTATTTGTCACATGGTATACAATAACAGAATACACCCACAACAATTGAACATCGCATGCAGAATGGAACCAAACAGTACTGAACACCACAACAAATGAACCAAACATTAACTGAGCAACACATTACACAATGTATAACATACTAGAAGATCAAATAGTTAACCAAACCAAGCATGCTTGACAACTTGGAAATATAGCAATTGGATTTGTTTCTCATGTATTTTGTAAAGAAAAATTTGATTTATTTCACACATGGAAGATAGTACAAAATTGCGCAACCTGAAGTATTGAACATCACATTTGCAGAATTGAACCAAACAGTTAACTGAACACGACAACTAAATAACCAAACAGTTAATAAGTGAGCACCACATTGCATGACATATAGAACATATACACTAGAGCAACAGTTGCATGGTAAAAGTAGATAGCATAATTCACTAGAATTTGTTAAGGAAAGGCAGGAGCAGCACACACAATGGGTAAACCGAGCATGCTTAACCGGCAAGCTAGCAAATGGCAAGGTGCTCCTCCAAGATCTGGGGGTCGGCACGAATGGCAGCCATCGCGACCTCATCCGCGTGTGCGGCCGTGATTTGCTTCTCCACTGCCAAATGCTCCTTGAGATCCTGGCTATACTGGGCACCATGGCTTAGGGCGGCGCTGGTGGAGGGGCCGATGATTTGGGTGGAAGGTGTCGCGCTTGCGTCTGCGGTCGGGGAATGTGGGATGCAGAAGGAGGAGGAGGATGGGGGTCGGGTGAGGATTACTTGCCTGGATAGGCGAGGCCGAGCGGCGTGAAGGAGGGTCGCCGACGAGGAGGTGCTGCAAGCAAGGAGTGAAGGTTTCAACTTGGAAAGGAAGGTGGAAATAGGGGAAATGTGTCTTTTGGTAAGGGGGGGGGGCGGGGAGGTAGATATTTCCGCGGAAGCCGAAATTGGAATCACTTCAGCGAAAAAACTGGAGCGCAAAGTGTCATCAGACACGGTCCCTTATTTAAAATTGTGTACGATATGTGTACATCACAAACGATTCAGATAGCCTAACCCGTGTGCGATGAGTTTGAACATCAAAATTTTTGGTTCCAATTTCCCTGGTTACACTGCTCATCCATGTCATTGCATAATTTGGGTACACAAAGGAGACTACAACACACCCACACTTCTTAATTGAGCAAGTTTGGCAATTAAATAGAGCTAGCTGGCCTAAACATTACTCTAACAAATTAATGACCGGTGCTCTTAATTAAACAAAACAAAGAGTACTACTATGGCTGGTGCTCGTCCATCTCCGCCGCCTCCTCCATGTATAGCTCACGCCCGATGGTCGACTGGGGAAGGGGCTCCATGGCATCCATCACACCATACTCGGCAAGCATCTCGCCATCCGCGTCTGCCATCTCTTTGGAAAAGGCCGCCACGAGCTGGTGTGGGAGGCCGCCATCTGGGCTTTGGAGGGCTCCGTCGTGGCAATGTATGCCGCACAGGAACGGACGGCTGCTCGAACGCTCTCGGCGATTGCCAACTCTTAGGTCGTGGGTTTCCGACCGTTGTCAAATAAGCTTCTTTTGATTTGTGCGGTGACCCCACGAGCTGGGCATGGACGGCCTCCATCAGGGTTAAGGCCTCCGCTGCGGAACTGACAGCTGTTGTGCCACTCTCACCAGTTGCTATCCCCGAGGCAGATGTTGCTGCCGCCGCCTGAGAAGCAACGGTGGCCGTTTGGGCTGCCTTGGCCGCCCGGTCGCAGATTCCGGTCGCCCTGACGAAGCTTGTTAGCACGTGCCTGGCGGCTGCGGCCGCGCTCTCGCCGGAGTGGGCCGCCGAAGTTGCCCTTGGGACATGGGTCCATGTCCCCATCTTTCACCGGTGATGATTGAACAGTGAAATGATATTTGGGGAGCGAGCTAGTGTGCTTGACACGCCGGTTGTGGACTGTAGCCGATGAACCTTCTCGCGTAAGCCATAGGCGTACTATACACCAACGGTGCTCCAGGATGTTTTGTACTGCATCTCACACGGTTGGTGATAATAAACTGTGTGGGATCTACTTGATTTTTCATCTTGATTTGAATTACATAATGGGGTCACAGCTGCAAAGGATGGTGTTTGAATTGCTAGAACTTCTATCTGTATTGAACATGCAACTATAGGTGTGTCGTCAAAATAATTGGAATTATTTAGGGTTCGTTTGGACATTTTTATGCAGTAACTTGGTTTTCTAGGCATTTCAGGTGCACAATTCAAAATTAAACCACATGCACATGCTCCGGTGCACCAAAATGGGTTGTAAAATTGTCGGCATCCTGGATTTGGGGGTATCCAGTCCTGCCTGCCTACGGCCCACCATGTCGCTCCATCGACGGCCTAGTACGTCCCGGCTTCAGCATCGACAACACAAGACCCTCGCGAGGGGCCAAGCCTCGCGAGGCGGGCGACGCCAAGACCCCCAAGGGGATCGGCCACCTCAGGCTGGCTTCGAAGGGGCGGAGAGTTCTATGCAAGGTTACCTCACAAGGCTCAGCTGACGTGAGCCATGACGACCAAGGCCAGAAGAGCGCCAGGTGGGCGCCGGGCGGGCGCAGAGCGCAGGTTTCCTCTTCGGTGCAAAGGTGGCCATCCACAGGCGCGGAGTCCCGAGGAATCAGCCAAAGGTTTCCATTTCGGTGCAACGAGACCAAGACCGCCAGGATGGCAGGATGGAGGTCATCCACAAGCCCACCGCAGCGTCACGACCAGAGGCTTTTCGCAGGCGAAGACTACTTTTGTCAGGATAAGTTGTACTACTTGTCCCCTTACAAATTCGTCCGTTGTGGGATCCCTTCCCGCCAACATTTGGGAATAGGACCAAGGCCACTATAAATAGGACTAGCCACCACCATAGAAGGGGACGGGACAAGAACAAGTAGAAGTAGAACTAGCTCGCACCACACCAGCTCAAGAACACCTCACCTCCTGAGGCCAGTTCATCCATTGTACTAGTTCATCCTCAGCCCTCCGAGGCAATCCACCAAAATGCTGGAGTAGGGTATTACACCATAGGGTGGCCTGAACCAGGATAAACTGTTGTGTCTCTGTGTCTCTTTGAGCTCAACGCGCTAGGCTTAGGAGGATCGCGAGTAGGCAGGCTGGGTAGGTTGAGATCTCCGCACGCACCCCAAAGTTCGAACCTCTCAAGGGTTTACGGATCCCATAATCTGACATTTGGCAAGCTAGGTAGGGGTGCATCGGATCCTCTCTTCTGTCGATCTATCCACCACCATTCCGACACCTCCATGGCCGACGCGCGCCGAGCTTCGGGCTGCAGTCGCCGCCCGCGTCGCTCAGACGGCTTTGACGGGTGATGGCTGTGCCCGTCGCGCTCCGTCTCTGGTGGCCAATGCCGCCATGGGCCCTGCCAGCCACGAGCAGCATGCTTCATTGCTGCACCCGTTAGTGTGCCGTGATGGGCGCACCGCTACTCCATCACTGACCCCAGCAGCTTCATCATCCCACGCGCGTCGCGGCCAGGCGGATGCGTAGTTGCTCTGCTCATGGTGCGGGAGCTCCTTCGCTACCACCCGGTCGACGACCTCTATGAGGAGTGGCTCGAGCGGATCGCTGAGCTCATCAGCGTCGCGGACGGCAGCTCCGTCGAGTTGGCTCGCTCGCTGCCTCAGCACCCACCCGCAGGGGGCGACGTGGCGCACGAGGCTCCACCACCACCTCCGGCCTAGGGTCTCATCGTTGAGCCAAGGCGTGTGGCTCCACGGCGCGACGTGCCTCGCCCTGCACTGGCTCGGGATGACGTGAGCTGCCAGGTGGTGCAGCATCCCTAGGGAGAAGCACGCGTGCTTCAAGCACCCCAGCACCAGGCCCGCGTACCGCCGCAGGAGGTGGCGGTGCGCGTGCACCAGGACTAGTTTCCACCCCCTCGATGACCTTCTGTGGCCACGATAGGATGTTGCACATTCACTCCGGAGCTTCGCAACGTTGTCTGGCCATGCAAGTTCAAGCCTGACCTGCCTCCACACTACGACGGCACTGCCGACCCCGTCGAGTTCCTGCAGCTCTACGAGCTGAGCATCAAGGCGGCCAGCGACGACGAGAAGATCATGGCAAACTAGTTCCCGATGGCCCTCAAGGATGGCGCACGCTCTTGGCTCCTGAACCTGACCGAGGGGTCGGTTTCTTCCTGGGAGGAGATGCGCAGCCGCTTCATCGCCAACTTCCAAGGCACTTGCGACTGTCCGCCGGCCGCAGGTGACCTGCATCGCATCAAGCAGCAACCTGGAGAGACCCTGCAGAAATATATCCAGCACTTCAACAACGTTCGCCTCAAGATCCCCAAGGTGTCGGACGAGGCCATCATCTCCACGTTCACCGATGGCATCCGCGATGTCAAGATGAAGGAGGAGCTCGCCATCCACGAGGATCTCTGCACCGCTCTGGAGATGTTCAACATGGCAAACAAGTGTGCAAGGGCTGAGGAGGGATGCCTCTCCCTCCTCGAGCTCCCCGATGTCGATCCAGAAGACAAGAAGACCAAGACCAAGGACGTGAAGCGCAAGGGGCCAGCCGTGCTTGCGGCCGAGCCAGAAACGAAGTGCGGCTGTGACCACCCCGAGTCATCCAAGAGCAACCGGCCGTTCTGCGTCTTCCACAATGTTCACAGCCACAACCCCAACGACTACTAGGAGCTCATGGCTCTCCATGATGGGCACCTCGGTCGACGCCTCGAGCGCAACGATCGAGGCTACGGTCGTGGAGGCGGACGAGGTG
This sequence comes from Triticum aestivum, assembly GCF_018294505.1. Taxonomy (NCBI): domain Eukaryota; kingdom Viridiplantae; phylum Streptophyta; class Magnoliopsida; order Poales; family Poaceae; genus Triticum; species Triticum aestivum. The sequence goes on from NC_057798.1 coordinate 342,840,107, forward strand.
GAGGACGTTGGGACGGGCGCGAACATCATTAGGAGTGGCGCGACCAGTCTCATGAGGACCGCTGGCAGGGCCAGCCTCGCGAGGGCAACTAGAGAGAGCAACCTCGTGAGGAGCGCCCTCAAGGCAACGCATCTCTACCTCCTGTGCCTCCACTTCCAAGAAGGAATGAAGATCACCACTAGGACGAGGGGGCTGGGGGCTTCCAGCAGCCTCGGGCCATTGCCTGCATCTTGGGTGGCTAACAGGCCCCAGCTTCCCGCCGCATCTTCAAACAGTTCGTGCGCGAGGTGAATGCATCACTCCCCAAGCTTGAAGCAACTCGCCCTCTCAGGTGGTCCAAGTGCGCCATCACCTTCGACTCCTCCGACCAGCACAAGTGCACAGCCACCGCTGGCGCGCTCCCCATGCTCTGCTCCCCCATCATCAGCAACGTGGTCGTCACCAAGACTCTCATCGATGGAGGAGCGGGGCTCAATGTTTTGTCTGTTCAAACGTTCGATAGGCTCCAAGTGCCATACTAGCAGCTTCACCCCACCAAGCCATTATCAGGAGTGGCCGATGGTTCTACACACCCGACAGGGCAGGTTCGCCTCCCTGTCACCTTCGGCGAACGCAACAACTACCACACCGAGCTCATCGACTTCGATGTTGCCGACATCCGCCTGCGCTACAACGCCATCCTAGGGTACCCAGCACTGGCCAAGTTCATGGTGGCTACGCACCACGGCTACAACATCCTCAAGTTGCCAGGAAGCGGCGGTGTCATCACGGTCGCCTGTCAAGAGAAGGATGCGGTGTGTTCCCTCGAGCGCACCTTCCAGGCTGCAGCGGTCGAGAACCCTGAAGACGAGGATGGCGCCCTCCCTCCTGAGGTCACCCCCAAGACGAAGAAGCTGCAGCTGGGACAAGGTTCTCGTGAAGGAGCAGCACTCGAGGACGCAGCGCTGAGCCTCGCATCTCCAGACGTGGCACCTTCACCCACCGCATAGGAAGGTGCGCCCACCGCCCCCCTCAGGATGGGCTCGGGGGATCTCCTTTGGAGGGCTTCAGACCTAGCCAGGGTCATGAGGGAGGCGCTCGGGCACCATGTGGCGGTGCTCTTCAGAGCACGCTTCCCAGGAGAAGGCAGCAGACGTGAGGCACCAGGTGTTCAGGAGTTCATCAGCAAGGCAATCGAGGAGATTCAGGAAGCAAGGGTTCTGCAAGGCGATCGTCGCCTGCCGCGTGGCGCAACTCACTGCCCTGGTGAGGGTAAGGAGTTCCACGTCTACATCGATATCCCAGGGCTCAACAGGGTCGCGTCTCGACAGCTCATCTGGTCGTCTCGTGTCGGCCGGTGCGAGGGTCCACCTCACAGCTACGTCTGCATGCCCTTCGGCCTGTCGGGTGCGACTGAGGCGTTCCAGCGCTGCATGAGGGATGCCTAGATGGCTTGTGAGGCCAGGCATCAGGAGATCTTGGCGGAGATGGAGGAGCACCTTCAAGAGCCTCTCGGTCCCTCTGAGTCTCCCGAGGCTAGGCACAAGGGCGGCTCGTGAGGAACGATTCCAGCGGTGCATGTTTTTTGGCTACTTCAACACCTCTTCAACAACGATACCAGGTGACATCTATCTAGTTCGTTCAGTCCGGGGGCGCTCCTCGGGCTGCATCATCCCCAGGCCGTGTGGGTCCGTCCCTATGGCATGTATCCTTTCTGCATCTATCAGAGCTAGTTACAATCCTTCACAAGTTACTTTTGAATTATTAACTGCCTAACTAGCGCTTCGTTGCTGAGAACGTCTCGCGCCCTTGAAAGCCCTCCCACGACTGCCTCATCATTAAGGACTGGCACGGCGTCTGTGCTCGGGTCCGTCCCTGCAGCGTCGCTAAATCCAAGTGGCTGAGCTCTGGCTCACGGGCCAGTCCTCGTGTACGTCACCTCCCATGGCCCTTGGTGCCTCGTTCTCGCATGAGCTAATCGCGGGCGGATGAGTAAGGGCGCGCGACCCGGTGCCCCCGTGGCCACGAGGACCGCGCGCTGGTTGTTTTTCTTCAGGAGCTTTGCATGAGAAGACTGGGCACAAAGTCTATGCTCGGGTCCGTCCCTGCAGCGTCGATAAACCCAACGGCTGAGCTATGTCTCGGGCCAGTCCCGTTCACGTCACCTCCTAGGGTTGTTGGTGTCTGGACTTCTCATGCAATAACCTCAGGAGACTCATTCGGCGCAGGCTGCCTAACCATCTCACAGGACTAACTCAAGCATCCCACATCAAGATCAGGCGCAACCTGCCTTGAGGTAGGGCCTCGTGAGTCCCGTGCTGGCTCACGGGTGCCCATACACACCTCCTCCAGCCCTGTCATGCAAGCCACATGTCAAGGCAGGGTTGTACACGCCTCGGGGGCTCTCCTTAGAGGGAGCCCCCTCCCATGCACCAGTGGAAGCACCATGCTCCGCGCTGGCCGTCGACACTGCCGAGGAGCGGCTATGCCCGTGCAAGAGCAAAAGCACTATGTTCCGCGCTGGTGATAAACAACTGGGGGTGGCCTCGCGGTCGCATTAACCTCAGGGAGCCTCCAGGCTCAGTGACCAGCCTCACCGCGCTGCTCTCCCTCGGGAGGGTAGCGTGAGGGGGCTGGGCACGGGGGCTACGCCCAGGTCACGCCTGACGTACCCCACCTCGCCAGGCCTCATGGGCCTGGTCTTCGCGCACCCCTCCCAAGCGATAGCTCGGCGAGGGAAAGGTATGATGGTATGTTCGTACATCAAGGGGGACTCCTGAGCATCGCGCCTCAGCAGCCTAAATGGCCACGTAGCCCCTCACCCCTTGGGCTCATCCTGGTGATCCGGACGACCCAACGGCGGCTGAGGTATGCGCGGGGTCGGGCCCTGCTGACACAGAACACCAAGGCCTGGCTTTCACCCTTCTTTTTCAAGCCGTTCGTACGTCAAGGGGGACTCTTGAGCATCACGTCTCAGGAGCCTAACTGGCCACGTAACCCCTCACCCCTTGGGCTCGTCCTGGCGATCCAGATGACCCAATGGCGGCTGAGGCATGCGCGGGGCCGGGCCTTGCCGATGCAGAACGCCAAGGCTTGCTCCTGCACCTTTTCCTAATTTGTTCGCACGTCAAGGAGGACTCCTGAGCATCGCGTCTCAGGAGCCTAACTGGCCGCATAGCCCCTTACCCCTTGGGCTCGTCCTCGCGATCCGGACGACCCAATGGCGGCTGAGGTATGCGTGGGGCTGGGCTCTGCCGATGCAGAACAACAAAGCAAACAGAAAAGTTGAGGGAACGTAATCTAATTATTACAAGACATATTGTTCCAAGCGAACAGTTTTAAACGCTTCCCCGAGGCATGTTGAATGATACAGGACGAACAAGGAAAAGCACAATCACCAAGCCACCTCTTCAAACTTGGGCATCACCATTGCCCGCCAGCAGAGCCTCTTCGCCAGGCGCGTCGCCCATTCCATCGACTTTGGTCGGAGGACCAACGACCAGGAACTTACTCAGCATGGCGTCCACGGAGCTCTTCACGGCGGCAGCAGCAGCATCCTGGGAGTCGGAGTCCACCGAAGTAAGGAAGGAGAAGAGGTCAAAGACGGCGTCCTGGAGATAGAGATGGCTAAAGACGCACGTCAAAGCCAAGGAAGAAAGTGAGCACGCCTCGCTTTCTACCAAGGGGGCAAATCCGTCGACAGCATCTTCAAACACCGCCAAGACTTCAGGAAGCAGAGCAGCGGGGCTCTCCCTCGGGGTCGTCACCACCGCCTTCTTTGAGGAATCGTCCCCAAAGATCGACTTCTGGGCCTTGTGGAAATGCGCCTCGAGGGAGGCAAGGGTGCTGCGCTCCATGGCGGCCACCTTCTTGGCCTCGACAAGGTCCGCTCGGGCCGCCTTTGCCTCCTCCTACAGCTCCGCCAGGCGGTCGCGCTCCGCAGCCTGCTCCAAGGCCGCCTTCTTCAGCTCGGCGTCTCGATCGGCGATAGCAGCCTCCTGGGCCTTTAGCTTCTCCTCACGCTCCTAGAGCTGGCTGGCCTGTGTGGCCTGCTGACCCTGAAGAGTCTTCAGTTCAGCCTCCACCACGCAACACCGACCCTCAGCTTCTGTGGCCTCCTTCCGCGCCAGGTCGCGCACCGTGACGGCCACCCCGAGCACCTTCTGAGCTTCCTCCATAGAGCCCCAAGCCGCACTAACAGACGCATTGGCCTGGAGCCAACCAGAAATTAGCCCTGGGCGTCCCTGTGCTGAGCAGCGATCTGGGCCCTGAAGTTCACCCTGGAGGAGGTCGAGCGCCACCCTTGCCTCCTCCAGGGCCCCAAAGGTGGCAGGAGCGCCACGGCTCGGCCACACGTTGGGCAAGGAAGGAGACGCCCTCAGCGCCAAGATAGAAGAAACCTCAGCCTTAGGGAGGACTGGGGGCTGCGGAGGCTGGTCGACCTCAGCAACCGCAACAGAGGTAGGCGCCGGCGGTGTCAGCACCACCGGAGGTGCCGGCACCTCCTGAGTACGGGCTTCCACAGCTGCAGGAGATGATGCCACCACTAGAGCTACGGGGGCCGCGGCATTCTCCTTCGCCAGGGTCGCGGCGGCCACTTCAGCGCTTGCGGCCACGGCAACCTCCGTGCCCTCCTTCTATTTCTTCGACGGCTGCTGCCTAATGGCGGACGAAGGCACTAAGCCTCGCTTCAAGAATCAACAAACATGGTTAAGGAAAAGACTTACTGGCGGGCGAAGGCATAGCTCCTCTTCATGCTCAGCAGCGAGCGCTGAGGTGGAGCAGCTGGTGCCGAGCTCTTGGGAGCGGGAGAGCTTGCGGTTGGAGCCACCCGGGACGTCGTCGGTGAAGGCGGAATGTTGCCCGGAGGAATCAGCGCGGCCCTGCCTTTCTTCGTGGCCGCTCGCTCGGGCTGCTTCGAAGAGGACGCCACGGATCTCGTGGTGACTCCAGCAGGGCGTGGCACCTCCACCACTGGGGGCTCATCGTCATCATCATCAGGGAAGTCGCGGAGGAGCTCCCTCTGCCGCGGAGCAGAGGATTCTTCCACAACCTCGTCCTCGATGTCCTCGGAGGATTGATCATCGGAGGACAGGTGCACCAAAGCAGTAGGCGGCAGGAAAGGCCCCAGCCGCACAAGCCCAAACTCGTCGAAGACCGGCATAGCGGCAGCAACCTCCTCGCTGTCATCTCAGCAGTACAGCGGGAGCCAATCTTCCGAAGGATCGATCGGGGCCTTCCCCGTCAAGTAGAGCAACACCTTGCTCAGCTCCTCCTCGGGAAGGGCGTCTTGGCGTAGGTGGATCTTGTCGTCAACACCACCAAGCTTCCACAGGGGGCGGGAGTGGTCTTGGAGCGGCGCGATGCACTGCCTCAGGAACTCCTTGATGAGCATGGCCCCCATCAGCTTCTCGCTCTTCAGGTCCTTCTCCATCCTCTTCACCATCGGCGTTAGGGAAGGGGCGGTAATCTTCTCGGAATGCTAGCCCTTCTCGGAGATGGGGAATGCGGTTGGCAGCTCCAACGAGCTCTGGGAGCACTTGGCATCCATCAGAACCCACCTCTTCACGGCATCCTCCACCTTCTTCCCGGCGCGGGAGATTGCTGTAACACCCCGGATGTAACTTTCCATCTTTGTAACTCCAACTCTTGCCATTTTCGGCTATGTGATATGATATTCCCTCCGTGGTTGGGTTTTGTCTTTTGTTTTTCATTTTATTCATGCCATGCATATCATATCATGTCATCATGTGCATTTCATTTTGCATACGTGCTTGTCTCATGCATCCGAGCATTTTTCCCGTTGTCCGTTTCGCAATCCGACACTCCCACATGCACCGGCGCACCCCTCTTGTCTCCTTTTTCGTGTGCGGGTGTTGAATCTTCTCGGAATGGACCGAGCCTTGCCAAGTGGCCCTGGTATAGCATCGGTAGACCACCTGTCAAGTTTTGGGTCATTTGGAGCTCGTTTGATACTCCAACGGTTAACCGCACTCCCGCAAAGGCCTCTTTTGTGTTGCAGCCCAACACCCCTTCAAAGCAGCCCAATAACCCATCTAACTCCCCTCCATGCTCTCGGTCATTCGATCACGATCGTGTGGGCGAAAACTACACCTCATTTGGACACTCCTAGCTCCCTCTACCTATAAAATATGTGCACTCCCCCGAAATCCCGGATCAAATCCCCCCTAACCCTAGCAGATTCGTCCCCGCCGCCACCGGACACGTCCGGGTCGCCCCGCCGCCGCCACGTGGCATGCCGCCACTCGCCCGCGCCCTCCGTCGCCCGCGGCCCGCCAGGCCCGCCGCCGGCCCCCGCGGGGCCCGTCCTCCGCAGCCGCCGCCCGCGCCGGCGCCCGCCGCCGTCCCGCGCGCCCGGGATCGCCCGCACCCCGTGCCGGCCGCCGCCCGCCGCCGCCGGTGGCCGGATCCTCCGCCGCCCGAGTCCTCCTCCTCCGGCAAACCGCCGCCGCCGGCGCCTCCCGCTCCGGCCTCCCGGATCCCGCCGCCGCCGGCGCCCCCAACAGCCGCCCCGACCGCCTCCGTCTCCGGCCGCCGTCGCCTCCGACTCCGGCGACCTCGACCTCGGCATCCGCGCGATCCGGCCAGATCCGATCGATCCGGTTGACCTCTCCCCCCCCCCGTTTTCGACTGTCTTTTTCTGCTGTTAAAAATCATTGCACCTTCATCGCATCACATCTTCGCACACGTAGCTCTGTTTCGTGCGTGTAATATGTCAAATTGTTCGTCTCGAAGAGTACATCATTTCATTCCATTGCATCATTTACATTTGAGCTCATCTTGATGCCCGAAGTGCTATTGGAAGAGGGCTTCATATCATTAGTTTCGGATTCTTATCAGAACGAGCTCTTTTGTCATTTTTGCCATGATTGATGTGTGCATCCTATGGACTTGGTCCCTAAATGTGTTTTGAACTAGGCTATGTCTTCTTTACATAGGTGCTTACCATGTATTTTTGTGACCAATGTGGTGACTAGCACAAGCATGCAAACTAGGCTTCGTGTTAACGCTGTTTTTAGTTCCTGTTTTGCTATAATTTTATTGCCATGTAAACATGTTGCTACAGAGAGATCCATGCATAATTTGAGATACTTCAGTAAGGGTGTTTTGAAAACATGGTTTTCTTATATCCATCCATGGTCCTGGTTGCAATTATGGAGTAGTCTAGCATGTCATTTTCGTGCTCTACTTTTGCTTCAAAATATTTCCTGACAGATTGTTTACATGTTATTCAATTTGGCCGAGGTTGTTGTAGTTTATCCGGATATGCTATGATGTTGTTTCTTGCCATGTATAGATTCTATGGCATGTCTTCTTTATGGATGTATGCTTAGTTTATCATGAGGAGCTCTGTAGTGAGTGCATCGAGCTCGCGAAGGTGCCTTCATAATTATTTCAATGCCATGCTTTGTTTGCTGAAATCTGTTAACGAAACTTGCAATGTTTACGTGGGTGCCATCATATTTTCCGATCCTTTTTTGGCTTATGGTCAGTAAGGGACTTTTGATCTATGCTTTGAGTAGATTCATGCCATGTCTTATTTTGCTATTATAAGTTCCTGTAGCATGTTGATAACCTGCTCTGAACATTGCTTCGTGATGCTGTTTATGCCATGTCCAGCCTGATAATTTTTTGCACTTTCTCCATGCTTGTTTGAACCTGTTATGATGTGAATTAGCCGTAGCTCAGTGTTCCTCTTTTGTAAAGCATCTCCTGTAGATCAATGCCATATGATTTGTTTTTATTTTGGGGTTCTGTAGCATAGTTTCTTGTTGCATGCTAAGTAGCATCGTGCTGTTAATCGCAGCTTTGTGTCATTCTTGTTTTACTTGTCATTTGCAAACCGTGCATCCGTTTCCGGTGATCTTTATATCGATTTCAACCGAAATCATCTCATCTTTCCAGCGGCATACTTGGTTTGCCAAGTTGATGCCTTGTTCATCCTTTTTCCTCCCGAAGCACGCATATGCATTGCATATCACATCTCGCATATCATGACATGTTTTGCATCATGTTGCTTGTGCATTGCACCGTGATTTATTGTGGTTCCTTTGCTTGTGTTCTTGCTTTGGGTAGAGCCGGGAGACGAGAACGCTTACGAGGAACCTTTTCAGAACGCTTACGAGGATCCAGCCTTCGACAACTCTGAGAACCTTGCAGGCAAGATGATCATACCTTCGAAATCATTACTATCTTTGCTTGCTAGTACTCGCTCTTTCGCTATGTTAGCCCTACCTGCCTTTGTTTACCATGCCTACCTATTGCCATGTTAAACCTCTAACCATCCTGTCCTAGCAAACCCTTTGTCTGGCTATGTCACCGCTTTTGCTCAGCCCCTCTTATAGCATTGTTAGCTGCAGGTGAAGATGAAGTTTGTTCCTGGACGGAACATGGATATTTTGGGATATCACAATATCTCCTGTTTAAATTAATGCATCATATATATTTGGTAAAGGGTGGAAGGCTCGGCCTTATGCCTGGTGACTTGTTCCACTCTTGCCGCCCTAGTTTTCCGTGATACCGGTGTTATGTTCCTTGATTTTGCGTTCCTTACACGGTTGGGTGATTTATGGGACCCCCTTAACAGTTCGCTTTGAATAAAACTCCTCCAGCAAGGCCCAACTTTGGTTTTACCATTTGCCACCTAAGCCTTTTTCCCTTGGGTTTTCGCGAGCCCAAGGGTCATCTTTATTTAACCCCCCTGGGCCAGTGCTCCTTCGAGTGTTGATCCGAAATGAGCCGCCTGCGGGGCCACCTCGGGGAAACTTGAGGGCTGGTTTTACTCGTAGCCTGTCTCATCCGGTGTTGCCCTGAGAACGAGATATGTGCAGCTCCTATCGGGATTTGTCGGCACATCGGGCGGCTTTGCTGGTCTTGTTTTACCATTGTCGAAATGTTTTGCGAACCGGGATTCCGAGACTGATCGGGTCTTCCCGGGAGAAGGTCTATTCCTTTGTTGACCGTGAGAGCTTGTGATGGGCTGAGTTGGGACACTCCTGCAGGGTATATAATCTTTCGAAAGCCGTGCCCGCGGTTATGAGGCAGATGGGAATTTGTTAATGTCCGGTTGTAGATAACTTGACACTTAACCTCTTTAAAATGCATCAACCGAGTGTGTAGCCGTGATGGTCTCTTCTCGGCGGAGTCCGGGAAGTGAACACGGTTTGTGTTATGCTTGACATAAGTAGTTTCAGGATCACTTCTTGATCGGTTCTAGCTTCTCGACCGACGCGTTGCTTCTCTTCTCGCTCTCACTTGCGTATGTTAGCCACCATATATGCTTAGTGCTTGCCGCAGCTCCACCATATTACACCTTTTCCTACCTATGAGCTTAAATAGTCTTGATCTCGCGGGTGTGAGATTGCTGAGTCCCCGTGGCTCACAGATTCTACCAAAACAGATGCAGGTGCCGAGGATACCAGCGCAGATGGCGCAACTGAGTTGAAGTGGGAATTTGATGAGGCCCTTGGTCGTTACTATGTATCGTTTCCAGATGATCAGTAGAGGAGCCCAGTCGGGACGATCGGGGATCTAGCATTTGGGGTTGTCTTCTTTTCATTTGAACTTGACCGTAGCCGGTCTATGAGTGTATCTGGATGATGGATGCTTATTTATGTATTGTGTGAAGTGGCGACTGTAAGCCAACTATGTATCTTTTCCCTTATGTATTACATGGGTTGTGCCAAGATTACCTCACTTGCGACATTGCTTTCAATGCGGTTATGCCTCTAAGTCGTGCTTCGACACGTGGGAGATATAGCCGCATCGAGGGTGTTACAATTGCGTTACCACCCTGCGCTGCAACGAAGCCGACGCACCCAACCGGATTTTCGCCAGTCGTGCGGAGGAAGAAGAAGTGGTGAAGCAGGGCGACGGTGAGCATCACCCCGACGAACGCCTCACAGTAGAAGGCAAAAATGGACAGGAGGAGGATGGAGTTGGCATGGATGTGGAGCGTGTGGAGCCCATAGTGGTGGAGAATGGCAAACAAGAAGCGGGAGAATGGGGGCACCAGCCCCGAGTAGACGCTGTGCATGAAGAAGGGGAAGAAAGTGTTGTTCGCGGGCTCCGGCGCAGTGGTAGCGACCCGGAGCGCCATCTCCTTCCACTCGTTGTTGCCACTTGCCGCCAGGAGGAGTGCGGTCTGGAGCTTCTCCCCGGCCACGCAAGGCGGCAGCAGCACCGGCTCGTACCAGGCGGGGCCGGCAACCGAGGCAGAAGCCACGGTGTTCTCAGCGGCCATCGAGCAAGAGATTGGGGGGGGGATCAGCAGATCTTGCGAGTTCTTCCGTTGCTGGGAGAAAGGGATCTGGAGCAACATGAAGAAGGGGCAATGAAAGCCTAGCGGCAGGCGGCAACCCTTTTGTCAGATGGAAACAGTTGCCGAGGCAGCATGCGGAAGCGGAGTCACCCACGTCCCATCAATTGCCACGCGTTATCAAGGCCGCAGGCGGTTAGGGCTCGTGGCGCTTCACACTTACCCTTTGGCTTCGCCTGGAAGCCAAGTCCAAGCACGCCTTGAGCCCGGGGGCTACTGCCGGCGTCCTGGATTTGGGGGTATCTAGCCCTGCCTGCCTGCGGCCCACCACGTGGCTCCATCAACGGCCGGGTACGGCCCGACTTTAGCATCGACAACACAAGACCCTCGCGAGGCGGGCGACGCCAAGACCCCCGAGGGGATCGGCCTCCTCAGGCTGGCTCCTGAGGGGCCGAGAGTTCTATGCAAGGTTACCTCACGAGGCTTAGCTGACGTGAGCCATGACGACCAAGGCCAGGCGGGCACAGAGCACAGGTTTCCTCTTTGGTGCAAAGGTGGTAAGCCACAGGCGCCGTGTCCCAAGGAATCAGCCAAAGGTTTCCATTTCGGTGCAACGAGACCAAAACCGCCAGGACGGCGCGGCGGAGGCCACCGCAGCGTCACGACCAAATGCTTTTCACGAGCGAAGACTACTTTTGTCATGATAAGCTATACTACTTGTCCCCTTTCAAATCCGGTCGTTGTGGGATCCCTGCCCGCCAACATTTGGGAAGAGGACCAAGGCCATTATAAATAGGACTAGCCACCACCATAGAAGGGGGACGAGACAAGAACAAGTAGAAGTAAAACTAGCTCGCACCACACCAGCTCAAGAACACCTCACCTCCTGAGGCTAGTTCATCCACTGTACTAGTTCATCCTCAGCCCTTTGAGGCAATCCACCAAAACGCTGGAGTAGGGTATTACACCACAGGGTGGCCCGAACTAGGATAAACTGATGTGTGTCTGTGTCTCTTTGAGCTCGACGCGCTAGGCTTAGGAAGATCGCGAGTAGGCATGCTGGGTAGGTTGAGATCTCCGCACGCACCCCAGAGTTCGAACCTCTCAAGGGTTTGCGGATCCCATAATCCGACAAAAATGATATAGGTGTCCATGGGTTGATGCTTACGTCACATTCAAGAAATGGGGATGAATTTCAAACACCACGACACTGTGGCTCTCCGGCAAACGTTGAGGTGCTTGCATTTGTAATTCTAGTAAATACAAAACTCATCTGAAATTCATGAACCTTGGCATGCTATCATGGAACTACATCAAGATGCTGGGGTAAAAAAAATGTCCCATTTGGGCCAGGTTATGGTATAAGTTTCTTGCAAACCAGAGGTTCTCTCACAACAAGCACGGTGGTTTCTGTAGGGAACGTGCCACCTTGGGGGACGAAACGATATTTGTTGCATCTTCTTACTTTCAAAAAGTTTCTCATCTCAACATAGAAGAACATGAGTGTTTGCAATTTTTTGGGATATTTCGGGGTTTGCGTGGACATTTTTATACATTAACTGAGTTTTCTATTCTATGAATTCATGTGCATAATTCAAATTTGAACTGCATGAACATGCTCCAGTGCATATAAACGGGTTGAAAAATCAAATGTGTGTCATTGGTTGCAACCTTAGGTCCCATGCAAGAAATGGGAATGAATGTCAAACACCTTTGCCACCGTCGCTCGGTGGCTAACATTGAGATACATGGTTTTAAAATTCTAGTAAATCGAAAACTCATCTGAAATTCATGAAACTTGACATGCTATCATGGAACGGCAGCAACATGCGGTGGTAAAAATATTGTCCCATTTGGGGCAGGTTGGGGTATAAGCTTCTCACAAACCAGAGCTTCTCGCAACAAGCCTCATGGTTACGGTAGGGAACATTTCACCTTTCTGGATGAAATGATATCTGTTGCCTCTTCTTGATTTCAATTTTTTCTCTAGTGTCAACATAGAACAACAGGAGTGTTGTGTTCAATTTTGGATTTTTTGGGGGTTCGTTTGGACATTTTTATGCATTAATTGACCTTACAATGCATTTATGTGCATAATTCAAATTTGAACTACATGTACACGCTCTAATGCATATAAATTGGTTGAAAATTCAAATTGTTTCCTTGGTTGCATGCTTAGGCCCATGCAAGAAATGGGAAAGAATGTCAAACAACCTGCCACCGTCACTCGGCCGCAAACATTGAGATACCTCATTTTTAAATTCTAGTAAATCCAAAACTCGTCTGAAATTCATGAAACCTGGCATGCCATGGAATTGCACCCGACATGTCGTGGTAAATTTGTTGTCCCATTTGGGGTAGGTTTGGGTATAAGCTTCTCACAAACCAGAGCTTCTCATAACAAGCTTGATGGTTTTGGTAGGGAACGTGCAACCTTTGGGGACGAAACGATACCCGTTGCCTGTTATTGCTTTCAAAAAAAATCTAGTGTCAACATAGAACAACATGAGTGTTGTGTTAAATTATGGAATTTTTCGGGGTTCGTTTGGACATTTTTATATATTTACTGGGTTTTCTAGGCATTTTATGTGCATAATTCAAATTTGAACTACATGCACATGCTCCAATGCATATAAATTGGTTGAAAAATAAAATCTGTGTCCTTGGGTGCATGCTTAGGTTCCATGCAAGAAATGGGAATGAATTTGAAACACCAAGGCACTATTGACTGCCGGCAAAATGTTGAGATACTTTGGTTTTATATTCTAGTAAATCCAAAACTCATCTGAAATTCATGAAACTTGGCATGCTATCATGGAATGGCACCCGACATGTGGTAATTTTCGTGTCCATTTTGAGAGAAGGCGCACTCGAATAACAGTCAACAAAGGCATTTTCAAACAACTAGTTGCCACTCTAACATCGCAAACGTTTTAGATAGAACACCCGTATGTACATTGACAGCTTCCCAAGTAAGCCAAGGGAAAATGTGTCGAGCAGGATTTGTGCAGCTCTTCATCACAAACGTTTTAGATAGAACACCTGTATGCAAAGTGAGAGATATGGTCTTCCGCAGTAAGCCAAGGGAAAATTTGCTGCGTAGGATTTGTGCATCTCTTCAACGCAAACGGTTCAGATCGAATAAGGTATGCAAAGCGAGAATTCGGCGCTAAGCCAAGAGAAAATTTGACAAGCAGGATTTCTACCTCCCTTCAACGCAAACAATTTTTTCGGATGACCCGTGTGCAACCACGTACAGACAATTTGGTAAGATTTGCATATATTGGGTATATTGCCATTTGTCAAACTGGAAAGATTGACATTTGTTGATCTAGTAAAATTGCCATTTGTCAATCCTTGTAACACTGCGATTTGTCAAAACATGTAGCTAAAAATCACTAGCACTATCTAATTTTTCCAACTAAAATTCAGCAATTAAGCATAGATTTCATTCATAGATTAAGCAGTCGTACTTATTTTATACAAACAGTTCAATTTTACAGCTGAACCGACCAAACTTTTCCCCAATTTTTGCCAACCACGTACTAAAATAGCTAGTTCAACTATATATACTAGCTAATTTTAAGTACGTTGTACAGTTCCACCACATCTATAGTCAGATGAACTGAACAAAATAGCCCCTAAATACTACTACGGAGGGGCTTTGTACTACTTCCGGCAGCCTCTCCTCTGCCGAGCACGCTCAGTAAGAGGAAGAGGAGGAGGAGCCTACCGATGAGCTGGACAACTGCAATGCGATGCCTGCCGCTGCACCTTCAGCGACGCTCACCTCAAACGCCCTCTGCCGCTCCAGACGACCCCTCTCGAAGTGGCCGGACTGCTCGTAGATCTCCTGATTCCTCGCCTCTGCGTTGGCATGTGTCACGGCCACATCGGCGATAAGGCTCTTTGTGTGCTCGACGAGGCTCTCCTCCTCCTCCCGCAAGAACTCGATGTAGCGTGCAAGGTCGCTACCGCGCGTGCAGGCCTCCACCTCCGCCTCCCTCCTGCGAGCAGTGGTGGCGGAGCTGGTGATGATCCCGGCGGTCGACGGTGGGCTAGCAGCCACGGCGGATGACGATGGGGTGGCGGCCACGACCACCACCTCCCGCCTTCGGGCTGCGGTGGCGGAGCGGGTGATGGCCATGGTGGCCGGTGTCGGTGTAAAAACCGGCGGATCTCAGGTAGGGGGTCCCAAACTGTGCGTCTAAGGTTGGTGGTAACAGGAGGCGGGGGACACGATGTTTGCCCAGGTTTGGTCCCTCACTATGGAGGTAATACCCTACTTCCTGCTTGATTGATCTTGATGAATATGAATATTACAAGAGTTGATCTACCACGAGATCGTAATGGCTAAAACCCTAGAAGTCTAGCCTGTATGATTATGATTGCCTCTACGGACTAAGCCCTCCGATTTATATAGACACCAGAGGGGACTAGGGTTGTACAAAGTCGGTTACAGAGAAAGGAATCCTCATATCCGGGCGCCAAGCTTGCCTTCCACGCAAAGGAGAGTCCCATCCGGACACAGGTGAGAGTCTTCGGTCTTGTATCTTCATAGCCCATCAGTCCGGCCCATGTCAATAGGCCGGACGCCCGAGGACCCCTTAATCCAGGACTCCCTCAGTAGCCCCCGAACCAGTCTTCCAATGACGATGTGTTCAGTGTGCAGATTGTCTTTGGCATTGCCGGGCGGGTTCCTCCTCCAATTACTTTGAAGTACCTAACTTAAAGAGCAGTATTTGGCTTTCCATTTAATGTCACGCCCATCGGCTTCCACACCTTCATGACTTCATCTTCCGTGTGTCGAGCGAATACGAGAGGTCAGGGTATTTCTGCATATCACACTGACCATGTAAGAAAGTTGTCTATTTAAAGAGATGGGGATCTTCAGATCCATTCCACACCAAGCGAGAAATCCTCAAAGCTTGCTAGGAGAAACCATTCCAACATGGCTAGCGCTCCCAGCTCTTCCTCCCGTCCCCACGGCCCCGGAAAAGGCGATTGGGAGAAATGTTCTGTATCCCACAGTCATCTAGTGAAGCTTCAGATACAGGGATTTCTTCTCCCAGCGGATCTAGTCCCCGTTCGAGCAGGATTGACTTCCTTCGATGGCGGAGCTCAGGCGGAGAATTTCCCCAATCCATCCAGGGGGAATGGGTGTGCTTCGTTCCCTACTTGTTGTGAGGTGTTGGATTTCCAATCCACCCGTTCCTCTGAGGGCTTCTGGAGTATTATGGCCTCCAACTGCACAATTTCACTCCTGCCTCCATCCTGCACATCGCGGGTTACGTTGCTCTTTGTGAGCTATTCTTGGGTTGTGAGGCCCATTTTGAACTATGGAGGAAACTATTTTGCCTCGTCCCTCGTAGCCAAGAGGGATCAATATTTGAAGTAGGCGGAGCTGAGGTATGGCGCATCGCCGGGACTGAATACCTGCCCAGCACGCTGAAGAAGGCATCCGAAGAGTGGACTTCTGAATGGTTCTATATCGAGGACGTCTCCCTTCCCGACCCAGTCTGAATGGGTCTTCCCGAATTTTCAAGCGTTCTGTTGAAGAAACGCCACAGCTGGCGCCCTCGGAGCCTCAAGGAGGAAGATGGCGCGGAAGTCCGTCAATTGATGAGCAAGATAAAGACGCTCGACCAGTTCGGATTATCAATAGTCGAGGTAATGGCGACTTCCATAGTACGAGGGGTTCAGCCGCTCCAATACAGAAGGCTTCCCATGTGGCACTATAATGGGGAAGATGACGCCTCCCACTACGGTCGGAAGGGTCCGGACACCCCCGCCGCTTTGGCCAAAATACTGGCCAAACTATACAAAGGGGAGAAAGAGGAATTCATTCGTATTAAGCGCCGAGACGGATTTTCCATATACAATCCTCCTAGTTGGGTGAGTTGGAATCCCACCACTCTACTCAATCTACTCCCCGAGTCACTTTCCATGGACATTAATCCGTCCATTTGTAACAGGAATGACGGAAGATCACCAAAGGGCCCATAGCCCCGCCCCACAGCCAGAGGACCACAACCAGGACCTCGATCCCGTATTCGAAGAGGATCCAAATATATTCGTGGAGCTCGAGGATGGGGTGTTCTACCAGGCGAGCTATGATGGCACGGAAGTGGCAATCACCGCCGACTATCTCGGTCTTCTTCCTGCCTCACACGTAAGTAATCAGGAGACATCTCCTCCGAAAGAGCTTCCTCATTCTGCCTCACCCACCGCACTATCTCGTGCTCCAAAGGGGAGGCACTCGACGCGCCATCCTTCACCAGAGGCGACTCCAAAGAGAGCGGTGCCTGCACTAGGCAAGCTTTCGAAGAGGAAGGCAAGCGAAGACACATCGGAGCCGTCGTCAAGGAGGTATGGCTTTGTAAATATGCCCTTTGGTAGTCACATCCAACTGTGACATTATCCGTTCGCGTCTTATCAGGAAGAGCGTTCGCCGGACTATGTTTGGGAGTCCTGCCTGTCACACTCCCAATAGCCAGGTTCCAGCCCCTACCGTAACAACGAGGGCTGATAAGGGAGTGCCACCGGATTGTCCTTTGGCAGAGGATTCGGATGATGTGTCTGTCACAAACTCGAAAGTGGAGAGCGCCATGAACCATCGGCGCCGGAGGGCCGCTCTTCGCGACCCTGGCTTTACAATAGGGGCATTCAATGCCTTCAACTCGGGTCTTCGGGCGATTTGCTAAAAGAGCTGCCGCAAATGCACGAGAGAGCTCGGCAGACGATGCAAAGTATCGCCAAGGCCTTATGGCCATCCGCCTCCCCTCCAGGAAGTATGGAGGAGCTTGTAAAGCTATTCAAGGGAGCGCGGCGGTGCTTCCGATTCTGGAAGATATCGGCCTGTCGGGAAGGTGCGCGAGAGGCCTGGGCCATGGTGAAAACATGGTATACCAAGCTCGATCCGAATCATATGGCCCGGGTCAGACCTTTAGGGTCAGACGGAAAAGAAATTCCCGTTAGTTTGGTATATGACCAGGTAAAAGTAGCCGCAAAATATTCTCAGCAAGATTGTAAGCTAGACAACCTGTTGGACGGCATAGAAGAGGAAATATTTGAGTCCAAGTGACTATGTACTTTCCTTGACATATTTGTCCCTGGACGGATTTTAAAATAATTATCATGGCAGACTTTTTCGCTTCGACCTCTGGACCCGAAGGTGCGGAGTGTTTCCGAATACCTGAGCGGTAAAATAAACCGGGGTATGCGTGGAAACGAGGCGTAGGGGTCATAGTTGCTTGAACAGACAAGTTGTATCCGGCTAGCTATGTTATATTACATTGTGATTGTAAGAAACATCTTCCAGAGAGAATAGTTCCATTAAGGGTTTCTTTCCCTAGGTGAGCATGCGTTAACGTGCAGGCCTGAACTGTGATTGAAAAATCGCAGTATACGTAATATCTAGGGGTTCATAGTGTAACGAGTAAAAAACATCTTTAGTCTGCCGACCGAATATTCCATTAAGAACGCTAGCTTTTGGCTTCACCCAGTCTGAGGTACACATCCGAATGACCCGACAGTAACAATAGCAGAGGTGCTCCCTTTATGCCCTAGACGAACTAACAGGAACATAGGGCGTAAGCACAGGAGCCAGGCAACCCAGCTTGGCCAAAACTTAAGTCATATCGATGCATATAATGGCGAAGAAAAGGTACATATGAGGAAAAGGCACATATGTGGTGAGCTTAATGCTCAAAAAAATAATAATAATAAGCTTCTGTACAAGAAGCCCCCAGGTATAATGGACGTACATATTTGAGGATGTGTACGTCGTAGGTGCACGGTCTAGCCGCACGAAAGCTTTAAGGCTAAAAAAAGAAAAAGCGAAAATAGAGGGGAAAAAGAATAATGGAAACAAAAGGGAGAAGGAGACGAACAAAGAGTTCGGCGCTAGGCGTAGAATCTTCAGAGTCTGGCCGCGTTCCATGGGTTCGGCTCTAGGCGATTGTCTGATGCATCACGCAGGCAGTACGCTCCTCCAGTGAGAACTTCGTCAATGATGAAGGGACCCTCCCACTTGGGCTTGAGTTTGTCCTTTTTCTTCTCCACCAAGTGTAGAACGAGTTCGCAACAATATAAGACTTGGCCCGCACTTCTCTGCGTTGATTTCTGCGGGCCTGTTGTTGATAAAATGTGGAATGGGCTTTTACGACATCACGCTCCTCCTTGAGGGCATCTAAGTTGTCCTGCCGATCAAGCTCGACTTCTCTCTCTTCATACATGCGCCCTCGAGGTGAGTCATGAATAATGTCGCAGGGTAACACAGCCTTTGCGCCGTACACCATGAAGAAAGGTGTATATTCGATAGTGCGGTTGGGCGTGGTCCGCAGCCCCCAGAGTACGGAGTCGAGCTCCTCGACCCAGTGCTTGTCTGATTCTTTCAAAGATCGCACTAGTCTGGGCTTAATGCCGCTCATAATAAGACCATTGGCTCGTTCGACTTGACCGTTTGTTTGAGGGTGATAGACGGAGGCGTAATCGAGCTTAAAGCCTAGATTAACACACCAGGTTTTCACCTTATTGGCTATGAAATTGGAGCCGTTATCGGTGATGATGTTGTGTGGAACACTATAACAGTGCACAACACCAGATATGAAGTCTATCACCGGTCCGGCTTCGGCCGCTTTAACTGGTTTGGCCTCTATCCACTTAGTGAATTTATCCACCTTTAAGGGGTCCGACCATATCGAGCCCCCAGACCACGAAAGGCCAAGTGATGGGGATTGTTTGTAGAGCGGTAGGTGGCATATGGCTTTGGTTGGCGAAAAGCTGGCATTCAGCGCAAGCTTGGACAAGGTCATGTGCATCTGCTCGGGCCATCGGCCAATAGAAACTTGTACGAAAAGCCTTGCTTACAAGGGCCCGAGCCACGGCGTGGTGCCCACCGAGACCGCCATGAATTTCAGCCAAGAGCTGCCGCCCTCTTCCTTGGAGATACATCTTTGAAGTACTCCGATATCGCTTTTCTTGTAAAGTTCTCCGTCATGAACCTTGTAGGCTTTCGAGCGCCGGGCAATGCAGCGCGCCTCATTCTGATCCTCAAGGAGTTCTCGCCTATTAAGGTAGGCCAAGAAGGGTTAGGTCCATGGGGCAATGACTGCCATGATAAGATGGGGTGACAGTGTTATTTTGGTGGCTGAGCCTCCTATGATATCGGTGTGTTCGGAATCTGGGGTTATAGTCGGATCCGAACTGGTGTTGCCGCTCTCCCCTTGCCACACCACGGATGGCTTGAAGAGCCTTTCCAGAAAGATGTTAGGTGGGACGGGGTCGCGCTTGGCGCCGATGCGAGCAAGGACATCCGCCGCTTGATTACTTTCTCGAGCCACATGATGAAACTCGAGCCCCTCGAACCGAGCTGACATTTTGAGAATGGCGTTACCGTAAGCCGCCATCTTTGGATCTTTGGCATTGAAATCTCCATTTATTTGAGATATTGCGAGGTTTGAATCCCCGCGCACCTCCAGGCATTGTATGCCCATGGAGGCAGCCATCCGAAGACCATGCAATAAGGCCTCGTATTCGGCTGCATTGTTGGAGTCTGTGTATAATATTTGGAGTACGTACTGAAGTGTATCTCCAGTGGGGGATGTTAGGACAACGCCCGCTCCTAAGCCCGCCAGCATTTTGGAGCCATCAAAGTGCATGACCTAGTTGGAATATGTGTCGTACTCTTTAGGGAGTTCGGCCTCTGTCCATTCGGCGACGAAGTCGGCTAGTACTTGGGATTTAATGGCCCGGCGCGGTCTGTATGTTATGTCGAATGGGAGGAGCTCAATGGCCCACTTGGCAATGCGGCTAGTGGCATCGCAGTTGTTTATTATGTCATTGGGTGGTACTTCGGAGGCCACCGTGATTGAGCACTCTTGAAAGTAGTGTCGCAGCTTCTGGGATGCCATGAAGACCGCGTATGCTATTTTTTGGTAATGAGGGTACCGGGATTTGCATGGGTGAGGACAGTAGATACGTAGTATACCGGCTTCTGAAGCGGGAATTTGTGTCCATCCTCCTTTCGTTCAACGATGAGCACCGCACTCACGACCTGGTGTGTTGCCGATATGTATAATAACATGGGTTCGCCGATGTTCGGTGTAGCCAGGATTGGGTTGCTCGCTAAAAGAGCCTTCATTTCTTCCAGCCCGGCCATTGCCGCGTCCGTCCACTCGAAGTGATCGGTGCGTCGAAGGAGACGATAAAATGTCAATGCTTTTTCTCCTAGTCTGGAGATAAAGCGGCTTAAAGCTTCCACACATCCGGCTAGTTTTTGGACTTGTTTAAGGTCTATTGGCGTAGCCAAGTGTGACAAAGCATGGATTTTAGCTGGGTTCGCCTCAATTCCTCTATTGGAAACGATGAAGCCCAGCAGTTTTCTAGCGGGAACGCCGAAAACACACTTTTCCGGATTGAGCTTGAAGTCATATGTATGGAGGTTTGTTTCTCCAGGCATGTTTGAATCATGCGTTGGTAGGTGGCACCAGCGTTTTTGAGCCCAAAGGGCATATTGTTGAAGCAGAAAGGCCCGTATGGGGTAATGAATGATGTTGCGGCTTGGTCGGACTCCTTCATTTTGATTTGGTGGTATCTGGAGTATGCGTCGAGGAAACACAGTGAGTCGTGTCCTGCAGTAGCATCGATAATCTGATTGATGCGGGGAGGGGGAAGGGATCCTTAGGGCAAGCCTTGTTGAGGTCTTTGAAGTCGACACATATGCGCTATGATTTATCCTTCTTTGGTACCATCACCAGATTTGCTAGCCAGTCCGGATGTTTTATTTCTATGATAAATCCGGCCTCGAGTAACTTGGCTAGCTCCTCCCCCATAGCTTGTCGTTTGGGTTCGGAAAAGTGCTGCAGTGTTTGCTTGACCGGCTTATGTCCCTTCAATATATTGAGGCTGTATTCAGCCAGCCTACGTGGGATCCCTGGAATATCAGAAGGGTGCCAGGCGAATATGTCCCAGTTTTCGCGTAGGAACGCTCGCAGTGCGGCGTCAACCGTTGGGTCCGGTTGTGCCCTGATGGATGTTGTTTGGACTTGAAATTTGACTATTTCGTCTGCTGGTTTAAAGGAGGTGTATTTGGGTCGCTTGTCCAGGATCATGTCGTCCCTATACACCGTGGAGCGTAGTGCGGTTAACTCTTCGGCCGCGAGGGCTTCAGACAATGCCTCGAGGGCCAGGGCTGCGGTTTTCTTTTCGGCGTGGAATGCTATGTCCGGATCACTAGCAAGAGTGGTAATACCATTGGGCCTGGGCATCTTGAGCTTCATGTACCCGTAATGGGGTATAGCTTGGAAGCGTGCATATGCATCTCGCCCTAATAAGGTGTGATATCCACTGTTGGGACAATTGCATTTTTACCCCTAGTTGGTTCCTACCCACGGGTTTTTCCCTTACTTTTCAACCTTGCTCGGTTTTGCCCTTACTTTTTCCATCGAGGTGCCTCGAATGCCCTTCGACCGTTTGACCAAAACTTTGAAAATTCATAACTAATTCATATGAACTCAGAAAAATGCAAATAAGATATCAAAATGTTCAGATAAACATTACCTTTATGGGCATCTCATTTGCATTTAGGACAAAAGTATCATTTAAACTACCCTAGGTAGTTAATGTTATTAACATTATTAAAAATAAATAGGTATAAACAATATTGTTTTGAATAAAAATTATATGCAAATGTAGATGATGTTTTGTAGACATCATGATACCTTATTTGCATTTTCCTAAGTTCGTATCAACTTGTTATGAAGTTTCCAAATAATGGTCAAAGTCATTAGAACATTCATAACAAGTTGATACAAACTCAGAAAAATGCAAATAAGTTATCAGGATGTTCAGAAAACATCACCTACATTTGCATGTAATTTTTATTCATGAAAATATATATTTTTATACATATTTATTTTTAAAAATATTAATAACATTAATTACTTAGGGTAGTTTAAATGATGCTTTTGTCCTGAATGCAAATGATATGCCCATAAAGGTAATGTTTATCTGAACATTTTGATATCTTATGTGCAATTTTCTAAGTTCGTATGAATTAGTTATGAATTTTCAAAGTTTTGGTCAAACGGTCAAAGGGCATTCGAGGGACCGCGATGGAAAAAGTAAGGGCAAAACTGAGCAAGCTCAAAAAGTAAGGACAAAACACATGGGTAGGAACCAACTAGGGGTAAAAATGCAATTGTCCCATTAATAAGATACAAATGCATGTCGCCAAAGATTATATCGCCGGATTCGTATTTGAACATAGTTTCCAGTATTATAATTTTTGTAACATGCCTTATCATTTTGTTGGGTAAATTTGAGGTTATATACCAGCAAGCATTTGCCCACAACACACACGGCACCGGCCTTTGCTCACGTCCCTCGGCAAGCTCTACTCACCGTTAGGCGCCGCGGCGCGCTCTGCTCGCGTCCGTCAGCGCGCTCGGGTTGTGGATAGCTTTTCCTTGCGTGCTCAACTGCTATATGCATATATATGGTTGCTCGCCGTTGAGGCAACTGTGGAGCGCTCTGCTCGCGTTCCTCCGCACGCGCTCTGCTAGGGGTTGGGCCTGCGGACGATCACGTCGGGGCCCCATATGCATGTGGTTGCGCCGCGCGCGTTGCCACTCAATGCAGTTACATGCGGCACGATGGAGTTACGCGCTGCAAATTAGAATTGCCATCAGGGCATGCCGATCGATATTCCAGGCCTTTCAGCTTCCCCTTTAATTCCCGCAGCCATTATAACCTTAGTTTGTTCAACCTTTCGATCGCGCCCCACAACACAACAAGCACACCCACGACGACACATAGAGAGGGGATGTCTAGCGGCGCTCCAAAGGAGTTCGGCGAGCATAAAGTGGAGACCCACGCGAGGGAGACGGATCTCTCGACGGTGTACACCATCGACCCGGCCGTGGTGGACGACCACATCAACACCCTTGAGTAGTTGCTTGCTGGAGACAGGTACAAGGTGGTCGGCATCGACCTCCAGTACACCGCCGGTCGTCCTGGCATAGATCAGAAGGTTGCCGTCGCCCAGTTGTGCGTGCGCCATCATGTCTTCATCTACCACTACTGCATGGCCACAGAGCCTTGCGACCGTTTCAACAGGTTTGTCAACAACACCGACTACAAGTTCCCCACAGTGGAAACCACCGACGATGTAAAAGCACTCGGTGTTACGGGCTTGGCCTACAAGAACCTTGTTTGGGGGAGCATGAAGAAGGACTCCCTGGTCAAACTCGCCTCGGCCATCACTGACCCCTACTACGAAAAGATGAAGCATGATGCCCAAAGAACAAGTCACGTATCTTGGCATATGGCCTGGATGCGGCGACTGGATGAACCTCAGCTCATGTTTGCAGCCAAGAGCGTGTACACATGCTACGAGATGCACAGGTGGATCGTTGACATGAGGAAGTGCCTCGTTACCCAAATCGACGAGCCCGAGCAAGCGTCACAAGCAGTAGATGATGATCATATGATCGTTTATGCTAGTTAATCATGCATGTAATATATAGTTTACTTTATTGGTGTGTGGAACTGTCATGTGTGTAGTAGCCACCTATGAAATTATGCATGTAATAGTTTACTTTGGTGTATGCAAATGCCATGGTTGTAGTAGCCACCTATGTAATTGGATGTTTAATTTGGTTATGCAATCATGTCCTTATAAGTGTGTGTGTGTATATATATATATATGTTGTTGTTCTGTATGCAATCCCATCGCACAACACACATGTCTTATTAGCAGCAATCGTCTGTGTTATTATCGGTCTTCACACACATTTCTGATTACAGGCCTGTTTGCCGCGTATCACACACATCTTGTTATATTGAACCGTTTATGTTCTCTTGTCTCAACACAAACACTTCATCCAAGTGAAACGCATGATATATATCGCACACACCTTGATCTGGCTAACCGTTTCTTTTGTGGCACCTAATCACAAATAGTT
Source organism: Triticum aestivum (assembly GCF_018294505.1). NCBI lineage: Eukaryota > Viridiplantae > Streptophyta > Magnoliopsida > Poales > Poaceae > Triticum > Triticum aestivum. The sequence continues at coordinate 342,864,332 of NC_057798.1, forward strand.
CATCCGAGTGAACCGTATGATGTGTACGCATAAGCCTTCATCTGGTTGCCCGTTTCTTTTGTTACTCCTCATCGCAAACAGTTAATTGAACTGAACCGTATGCCCTGCATCGCACACATAACTAAAATCTGAGCCGTGTTGGATGCATCTGTCATCGCAAACATTTTGCACAATTTTGACGGTTTTCTTACACCACCATTTGCGATTATTGCATCGCACACAGTTTCTTGAAGGTCTCTGATCGTAGTGTTGTGTTAGCAGCATCCTGCACTAGTGACTATATGGAGATTTCTTGAGAAACGATTTCTGGGTTATTCCTTGAAAAACATAGATGAGATTCTTCATGAGTCTATTGCTTTGAATAAGATGAATCCCAATGATCCTATGTTTAGAGATCGCTTATTTGAGCTTCGTGACCTTATGCGTGCCAAACGAGATGTTGGAATCATTAGCAATATCATTCGGAAGCAATTAGAATTCATAGGGATGAACATTGTCAAAATCATATATCTAATGAATCACTTTCCCTAGGAAATGATCATTTGCAAGACGATGTTTAACATGGATACTATGATGAGGATGATGATAATGACTTTGATCTTCAAGAGTCTGTGAGACACTTTGGTCTTATGGCTAACCTTCGCGGCTACATGGCTGGAGGAAAGGAATGGGTCCTTGATAGTGGATGTACCGATCACATGACTGGAGACAAGGATATGTTTCATGAGCTTGCTGAAAATGACAGCCCTCGAAAGTATGTCACTTTCGGTGATAACTCAAAGGGTAAGGTGGTTGGCCTTGGTAAGGTGGCCATCTCACATGATAGCTCCATACAAAATGTTATGCTCGTTGAATCTCTTGGCTATAATTTACTTTCTGTATCTAGACTAGCTGACTTTGGATTCAATGTCCTATTTACTAAAGTAGATTGCCAAGTGTTTCGAAGAGATAATCATAAAATGATCTTTATCGACATACGTAGAGGTGATCTATACATTGTTGATTTCACTAAAAAGGCTCAACCTAGAACTTTCTTAATTGCTAAATCCTCTAAAGGCTTGTTGTGGCATAAACGGTTAGGTCATGTGGGCATGGGAAATCTTGACAAGCTTATTAAAGGTGATCATATCCTTGGAGTTAAAGATGTCATATTTGACAAGGATAGACTTTGTAGTGCTTACCAAGCAGGAAAATAGGTTGGAGGAAGCCACCCCGTGAAGAACATTGACCACGAGGAGAGCGCTCGAGCTACTTCATATGGATCTTTCTGGTCCCAGTGCCTACAAGAGTCTCGATGGTAACTCATTTGAAAGGGTCATTGTTGATGATTTTTCAAGATTTACATGGGTGTTGTTTCTTGATGATAAATCGTAGGTCAAAAGATCTTCAAAAACTTCACTAGGAAGGCCCAAAACCAATTTGAAGTGAAGATCAAGAAGGTTCACAGCGACAATGGAACAGAGTTCAAGAACACCAATGTGGACACCTTTCTTGATGAAGAAGGGATTTCACGAGAGTTCTCGGCTATGTAAACTCCTCAACAAAATGGAGTTGTTGAGAGGAAGAACCAGACGCTCATCGAAATGGCGAGAACGATGGTGGGTGAGTACAAGATGCCAAAGCACTTTTAGGAAGAAGCGGTTGAGACAGCTTTTCATGCAATGAATCATCTATACCTTCACAAGCTACTCGACAAGATGGCGTACGAGCTTGTAACCGGTAACAAACCCCAAGTTGGATACTTTCGGGTATTTGGCTCAAACTGCTACATTCTTGATAAGCATCGGCGTTCGAAATTTGCTCCTAAATCTCATGAAGGTTTCCTAATAGGTTATGGCTCAAACTCTCACACTTACCGTGTCTACAACAGTTTCACCCAAAAGGTTGAAGAGATGGTAGATGTGAAGTTCGATGAATCTAACGGCTCGCAAGTAGAGCAATTGCCAATTGATGTAGGTGACAAAGATCCTTCGGAAGCAATCCAAGACTTGTCTATTGGCAAGATTCGTCCAACGGAGGTGAAGGAGAGTACCTTGTCCGTCCAAGTGGAAGCCTCAACTTCACGCCAAGGTGAACCACAAGTTGACTTGGAGGCATCCACTAGTGGGACACATCAAGACGGTGAAAATGAGGATATATAACAAAATGAACCTCGACGACCTCCTTCTCCACCTCCACGGGAGAACAACAATGCCAACAACAACGAAGAGAGACAAGAGGAAGAACAAGACAATGAAGAGGATGTTCCACCCCGACCCAAACAAAAACTCTCACGAGTTCGAGCAAGAGTCTCAAGAGATCATCCCATCGAGCAAATCTTTGATGACATTCAAATCGGGAGAATTAGTCGCTCTAAAACTCATTTGGCTAATTTATGTGACCATTGCTCATTCATTTCTAGCATTGAACCTATGAAGTTTGAAGAAGCATTGGAAGATCCAAATTGGATAAATGCCATGCACGAAGAGCTACACAACTTTGAGAGGAACCAAGTGTGGATGTTGGTTGAAAAGCTCGATGAGAAGCACAATGTCATTGGAACCAAATGGGTGTTTCGAAGCAAGCAAGATGAAGATGGACAAGTTGTACACAACAAGGCTCATCTTGTTGCTCAAGACTACACCCAAGTCGAAGGTATGGACTACGGTGAGACATATGCCCCCGTTGCTAGACTTGAGTCCATTCGCATCTTACTTGCTTATGCCAATCATCATGACATTACCTTATATCAAATGGACATCAAAAGTGCTTTTCTTAATGGTGAAATTGAAGAGGAAGTTTATGTTAAACAACCTCCTGGATTTGTTAATCCTACGAAACTCGACCATGTTTATAAACTTCACAAAGCTCTTTATGGTCTTAAACAAGCTCCTAGAGCGTGGTATAAATGCTTGACTAAGTGTCTTATTGAAAAAGGCTTTGAAATTGGTAAATTGATTCAATACTCTTTACTAAAAGGATTAATGGAGAATTATTTGTGTGCCAAATTTATGTTGATGATATCATATTTGGTTCAACTAACCCTCATTTTAGTGGAAACTTTGGAAAGCTAATGTCGGAGAAGTTTGAGATCACTGGTACGCGTCGGTGCTATACAAACGGTTTTAAACCCCTTTCCGCGACGGCATTTGGAACCGTCGCCAAGTGAGTGTGGGCAATAGGGGGCCTTCCCACACGACCCAGAAACCATCGGGGATACGCCCTCCTGGCACACACGCTCGGCAAATGAGGTCGTGTGCGACCGGCGAGCGAGCAAATACGGTTGTACGTACAATAGTGCTAAAAACAATTATACATGCGAAATCATTTCCGATCGTAAGTACATCCGACACAGTCAGCCCCCACTAAACGTTTCCGTTCGTATGTACATTCCACACAGTCCATCTAAGGAATACGTTTCCGTTAGTATGTACAACCCACACAGTCAATAATTTCGAAGCGTGTGTGGTAAGGTGACTATCGCAAACATTTAATAAGAAAGAACTGTGTGTGATGCTGTTGTTAATCGCACACATTTTTTTGGCTGATCGTGTGTGCAGTGGAGATTGATCGCACATGTTTTTTCCCGGCTGATCGTGTGTGCGGTGGAGATTGATCGCACACGTAGTGGATCCTAGAAATGTGTCTGATCTCCATGTCTATCGCAGACGTTTCGCTTTTGCAAAGCATGTGCAGTGTAATCCCTAATTAACCCCTAATTAATCCCTACTTAATCCCTAATTAAAAAATCACCTTTTTGAATTTGAAAGTAGGCAATCACTTATTTCATATCCAACCAGGTTTATTACAAATATAGGTTCAACCATGAATGCATAATTTGATGCATATGTACATATACTAAAGAACTACAGAAGCACCAAGTAAAGAATGATGGACCACAGTTGTACTAAACACTGTAAAGAGATAGGCGAAAGACATTCTGGTTGCTGGATAAGCTGAAGCGGAATGCTCGTATTGTGCCCTCCTCCATGCGTAATGTGCGCACGACTCTAGGCCAACCCCTTGTGATGGCTGCCCGTCCATCCTTCACTGTCTTCATTACGACTTCTCGATGCTCATTGTAGTCTGGATGAAATACTTTAACCTTCATTACGTGTCCACCAATCATGTACTTTGCGAGGTAATCTTGAGTGAATTGCTTCGGGAACCACTGTGAATGAAAAAGATTCAGACATTCTTGTCTAACAACTCATAATGGACAGTAAAAAGAGAAGGCTGCAGAGTTTGTAGTTACCATCCTACAGCTCACTTTTGTGTTGGATACAGCATAAACAAATAATTTGCTTGCCACCATTCATATCTTTTTGCTAATAATCCTTATCAGTTTCCTCACTTGATGCTTGTTCATGAATATCTCATTGCCCCATATGCAAAAAGGGTTGATGTGTGGATCCTTGCCAAGGGCATATGTACCTACAAGCAACAAGTAAATATTAGAAGCTAACAAGTGTACAGGCCTGGATCTATATGCACTACATTATGAAACGACGGGGGAGTACAAGTCGAGGGATGAAGCTAACCTCGGCGGTAAATGGTGGCCACTTCCGTTGTTGTCCTGCATAAGTAGTGGAAAGGCATGATAAGTCCGGCAACCTTAACATCAAACAAATATAGCAAAGGTAAACAATATCATCTCCAAATGATAGTTGCATGTGTTGGTTTCAACATGTTGTTAAAGCATATATAAAATGTAAGGCAATGTTACCGACAGCAGGCTTAACAGCCATCAAATATTGCAATTCAAACTGGTATTGTTGTAAATGAATAGAATGTAGGTAATGCTTAAACATCACTGGATAAATGTGTAAAACTGAAATAAAGGGCATGTGTTAACTGTTAACTACACCAGGCATAACTAGAACCAAATATAGCCGTTCAAACTGGTATTGATGCAGTCGAGCGGCACAATTCCGACTTGCACATAATGAACAACACATTGTGAATGACTGAAATAAACAAGGCATAAATGATCAGTACAACAACCAAATATAGCCATTGAAAACTGGACAGAGTCTCACTGGAACCAACCTAACAAGCAAATATAGATAAATAGGGCATATGCTTGAAAACTGGACAAATGCTCACTGCAACCAACCTAACAAGCAAATATAGATAAACAAGGCATCTACTTGAAAACTGGACAAATGCTAAAGAAAAGCAACCTAACAACCAAACTACAGATAAACAAGGCATATGCTTGATAACTGGACAAATGCTCACTGCAACCAAACTAAGACAAAATACATATAAATAAGGCATCGACTTGATAACTGGAAAAATGCTCACTGCAACCAACCTAACAACCTAACACAGATAAACAAGGCATCTACTCACTATAAACAACCAAATATAGCCATTCGTTAAACTGAAGTGGACAATTCATACTTAGACATCACATAGCCCTATTGAACAATACAAGTTTGCATAACTGAAATAATTAAACAGGGCACTGTTATAGCACCGCACGACAAATGCTACTACAACAAAGGGTACGAGTTAGCAAGCTAGAAAAGGTAAGATTTGCTGATAGGATGTTGACTCACATTTCATGGACCGGATCCTTCCAGTTGGAAGAGCACATACCCATGGTGGAAGAACCTTTGTGGGTGCCCTCCTCGTGGTCGTGGTCGTGGTCGATGAGATCTGACTTGGCAATTGAGGATTCCAAGCCGCCGCCGTAGAACGTATCCTTCAGAAATGACAAAAAATGGGCTCGATGGCATATAAGGATCGCAAATCCTTGACCGCTTGGCGGAGGAGATCAGCGGCAGGGCCGTTGAAGAGAACGAAGGCGGTCGAACCAGAGGGGTTGGGGATGGACCACGTAACCTGTGACATGGCTCGCATGAAGCCGTCGCTGTCGACAAGCTTGATGTCGTAGCCAGCTTTCCCGAGATACAGTAATACGCAAGCCCGCTGACATGAAGCCTTTGACATGGCAACATAGTCAACGTCTTTGCCGGCTTCCATGGTGACGTGTTGCTCTGGGATCGACAGGTCGGGGTGAACGACAGCCACCTCGCCAATGTCCACCGGAGAGGCCATGCTAAACCACTTCTTGGCCGAACGCTCGTCGGGCTCCCCGAGATACATGGTTGAGCTTAGGCTGCGACATTCTGGAGCAGGGGATGTGGATCTGGTGGGGAGGGATACCACATGCCTCATCTAAAAATTCAGGGGAGTGGGGCGACGGTATGGGAATCGCTGGGTAACCTGAAGGTTATTATCTAAGGTAGGAGGAACGGGCAGACCGGCATGGGTTGGCACCGGCGGCGCCGGCGGCGTCCGTGAGATAGGGTTCCAGGAGGGAGGCGGCGGGTGGGGGGACTGTGGTGGGGAGGGTTGTGGTGTTTGAGCATACGCGTGTATAAAAATGCCAAACGAAATCCGTGTGCCTACCAAACCGTGGCCGATGCCGCCCGCGATCTGAGTCATGCGTTCTAATTGGCTAGAACCCAAACCCCACGGATCATACGTGTGCACCGTTGGATGCTCCCAGATCGAACGGCAATCCTCAGCCCTTTCGACAGCACATGCAGTACATGGGTAAGCACTGTGCGCATGCGTCTTCTAGCTTACGCTTCCTTCTCTTGTACGTTTTCTAAACAGGCTACCGTTTCCCGCTACTCCTCTCATCGGTTTCCCGCCTCTTCTCCCATCGGTTTCCCGCTACCAGTGTCAGTGCTCATTGAAGGCTAGGCGGTGACACACCAGCCATCGCACACAGTTTCTAAAAGAACAAATGTGCGTGATAGGAGGGAGTAGGTCCCATAGAGTGACCAACGTGAGCAAAATGGTGCATGTACTGGCTTAACCGTGTGCGATGCAAGTGCGTTGTAAAATCAGCACGACTGCGCAAGCGCGAGCAAATGGTGGAAATACTGGTTTAACCATGTGCGATGCAAGTGCGCTGTGAAATCACCACGACTGCGCAAGCGCGAGCAAAATAGTTTCCTAGGCATTTAATGTCCATAATTCAAATCTGAACTTCAAATACATGCTCCAGTTCACCAAAATGGCTAGAAAAATTATACATGAAGTTGGCATGGTGTCACGTCATGGCACATATATGTCATGGTAAAAACATTGTCCAATTTGGGCCAAGCTTTATTACAAACCTCAAATGAACTCTGAAAAGGTTGAAAGTTGGCATGGTATCATCATTTCACCCACATAGCATGTTCTAAAAAGTTGAGAGGGTTACGGCAAAAACTGGATGCACTTCGTGTGCAGAATGGACAATCTCTTTCGAAGTATCAGGGTTTCGAATGAAAACTCATCTGTTACAAAGGGATTTCACTTCTTTGAACTTATTTGAACTCCAAACTTTTTGTGTCTTCAAAGTGCACCATTCAAAGCCACATCATCAATTTTCAACCCTTCCTGACTTCATTTGGTATTTTTCATGTATTTACTGATTTTTTTTGAGCTAAATGACCCTGAAATTGAAAAGCACTTCAAATGAACTCTGAAATGGTTGAAAGTTGGCATGCTATATATCATCATTTCACCCGCATTACTTACCTCTTACAAATCAGAGCTTCTCTCAACAAGAAGCCTTGTGGTTCCGATAGGGAAACGTGTTTCCCTTGTTGTCGAAACATAATCACGGCTTCTTTTCACCTTGTATTTTCTTCTACGGGCAACATGGGACTACATGATATCCATGCTGAAATTTAAACTTATTCAGGGTTCGTTTGGCCTTTTTATACACTAATTTCCTAGACATTTAATGCCCATAATTCAAATCTGAACTACAAATACATGCTCAAGTTCACCAAAATGGCTAGACAAATTGTACATGCATGTGTCCTTGGGCGCATGTTTAATTAGGTTCCATGCCAGGAATGGGAACGAATGAAAACCGTACCGGCGTCCTGGCTCGTCCTCAAACATTTGGGATCTCGTTTTTTATATCCCCATAAAATCACCAGAAAGTCATCAAAGGTGGCATGGTGTCACGTCATGACACATATATATCGTGGTAAAAACATTATCAATTTGGGCCAAGCTTTATTACAAACCTCTTACAAACCGGAGCTTTCTCTCAACAAGAAGCCTTGTGGTTCCAATTGGGAAACATGTTCCCCTTGTTGTCTAAATGTAATCACGACCTCTTTTCGCCTTGTATTTTGTTCGACAGGCAACATGGAACTACATGATATCCATGCTGAAATTTAAACTTATTTAGGGTTCGTTTGGCCTTTTTATATATACACTAATTGAGTTTCCTAGGCATTTAATGTCCATAATTCAAATCTGAACTACAAATACATGATCAAGTTCACCAAAATGGCTAGAAAAATTGTACATGCATGTGTCTTTGGGTGCATGTTTAATTAGGTCCCATGCCAGGAATGGGAACGAATGAAAACCGTACCGGCGTCCTGGCTCGTCCTCAAACATTTGGGAACTCGTGTTTTAAATCCCCATAAAATCACCAGAAAGTCATCAAAGGTGGCATGGTGTTACGTCATGGCACATATATGTCATGGTAAAAACATTGCCAATTTGGGCCAAGCTTTATTACAAACCTCTTACAAACCGGAGCTTTCTCTCAACAAGAAGCCTTGTGGTTCCGATTGGGAAACATATTCCCCTTGTTGTCGAAACGTAATCACGACCTCTTTTGCCTTGTATTTTGTTCGACGGGCAACATGGAACTAAATGATATCCATGCTGAAATTTAAATTTATTCAGGGTTTGTTTGGCCTTTTTATATATACACTAATTGAGTTCCCTAGGCATTTAATGTCCATAATTCAAATCTGAAGTACAAATACATGCTCCAGTTCACCAAAATGGCTAGAAACATTATACATGAATGTGTCCTTGGGTGCATGTTTAGGTCCTATGCAAGGAATGAGAACGAATTACAACCTGGCCGGCATCTTGGCTCATCCTCAAACATTTGGAATCTCGGTTTTAAATCTCCATAAATCCAAAACTCACCAGAAAGTCATTAAAGCTGGCATGGTGTCACATCATGACACATATATGTCGTGGTAAAAACATTGCCAATTTGGGCGAAGCATTATTGCAAACCTCTTACAAACTGGAGCCTGTCGCAAGAACCCTTGTGGTTTCGATAGGGAAATGTGTCCCCTTGTGGGCTAAATGATAACCGCTCCCTCTTCTAGCCTCGTTTTTTTTTCTACACGCAACACGTACGGAACAACGGGAGATTCGCACTGAACTTTGAAATTATTCACGGTTCGTTTGACCCTTTTTATTCATCAATTGTGTTTTCTAGGCATTTAATGTCCATAATTAAAATCCGAACTACAAATACATGCTCTAGTGCACCAAAATGGCTAGAAAAAACGTACATGTGTCCTTCGGGTACATGTTTAGGGTTCGTATGGCCATTGTATATATTACTAATTAAGTTTTCTATGCATTAAATGTAGTCCATAATTCAAATTTGAACTACAAGCACAAAATGGGTGAGAAATCGTACATGTGTCATTGGGTGCATGTTTAGGTCTCATTTAAGGAATGAGAATGAATTACAAACTTGTTGCCGTCCTGAAACATGAGAATCTCGGTTTTTAAATCCTAATAAATCAAAAACTCACCCAGAAACATGAAAGTTGGCCTGGTTTCATGACATGGCACATATATGCCGTGGTAAAAAAATCGTCCAGTTTGAAAAGAGGCGCACACATTAGTAGCCAACGAAGTCCTTTTTGAAACAATAAGCTGACACGTTAATATCATTTAACATCCCAAAATTTTCCAAATTTTGGAATGTTAATATTTGTTATCATCGAGTGGAATGTTATGATTTTTAGGGTAAATTAAAATCTTTTTGAGTCTTGTTTAAAAAAAAATCAAGTTTGGATTTCTTCTCTTGCGGACTCCTATGAAATATTTGAAAACACATTCAAAATTACGGAGTGAGAATAAAATGACTTTCTCAAATATGTGGACAAATGTTTCGTAAGGGATCTAACTAACTATTAGTAGTTCTTTGGAATTTGGAGGTTCTCTTTGAAGTTAACACTTATTTGCATTTAGTGATTATTTGATTTCCACCAAATATGTGAGGAGATAATATGACTTCTCCAGAATTATTATTGGAAGTATTTAATGTTTCTTCTTTGGAATTTTTGGCATTCATAAGATGCTAAGAACTATGTTGGTAAAATTATGCAGCCCATAGTGCATTATCGAAACATGTACGTACACAAAACTATTGCTTATTTATTTATGAAATCACTTTTCCTAGGCTAGAAATAATCAAACGGAATATGTGAACAAGATCTAAATAACAATTCTGAGAGAGCGAGCAATTTATTCATTGATTATCTAGTCTAATATTGTTATTAGTTATGCTTTTTCTCTATCAGCCCATCTATCTTTTTTTTTTACCCTTGGGCTACCTTTCCCACTAAGGCCCATCTCTCTTTCACTTAGCGCAAACCCATGCGCTGGTCTTCTTCTATCTCTGTTCGTTCAATTTTCAGGAACACAGAGAGACACGCATGACACCTCCACCTCTTCCTCTCCCTCTAGTGCTAACCACAGACATTCTTTCGACTTTCCACCAACACGAAAATTAAAGAGGAATGCCAGGAGAACCCATTCAGGGAATTAAAACTCAACTTCGTTGCTTTAATTGAACGAACAGATCCGTGAAACGTACATGCACAATCAACCATTAATGGCCACGGTGAGTTCCCTTGATCTCCCCGAACCGACCCCCTCTTCCCCTATAAATAGGACCCCGGAAAGCACAACATATCTATCCATCCCTAAGCCCGAAACCCCTCTCTGTCTCGCTCTACTACGCGAGCAATTGCTCGCCGGAGTTCGACAATAGCATCAAAGTCCGACGAGGATTCCGTCGCGAACGAGGTAGCCCAAGCCCCAACACCTCCACTTTCTCTCCCATTGTTGATGCTCATCTCTGTGACCCCTTTCCCCTCTCTAATTCGCAGCAGGAGAAGGAGAACCGCGAGGACCGAGCCTCACCGCCGCCTTGCGCAACTTCAGTCGCTCCTGTCGAGTGAAGGAGAAAGCTCTTGAGATCCTTACGGAGTCCATGAAATTCTCCATCCCCATCTCTCCACTGTCCGCTACTTCCAAGACCTTCGGTTTGTCAAATCCGCGCCGGGCCGTCCAACTCCGGCAAACCCTCACGGTGAGCACTCAGCCATTCTTTGAAACCGTGTTCTTAGGTGGAGGGGCGTCCACCAATCACAGCATGACACGTGGCAGATCAGTTTTGATCCCGTAATACATTTTCAGAAAAATATCCAAACTTCAAAAAATCATATCTCTTCAACCGCTTATCCAAATTTGACAAATAATATATCCCCGGATTGCTGAGAACATCTAGTTTATTATAAAATTTTGAAATGTCACTTTTGGGAAATTTAAACATTAGTTTTTATTTGAATGGTAAAATGAGTACTTTTACTATATCTTTTATTCTATAAATCATATAAAAATGTTTTATATATGAAAGTTGGGCCTTAGGACCTCAACTTTCTGTTAGAACTCATTGCATAATTTTTTAGGAATGTTTAGTTGATGTTTTAACATCAACACCGTAGTTTGACCTTCTTTGATCATCGTTTTATAACCTCGTTTAAATAAAATTTGACTATAGGTTCAATCTCTTAGATGGATTCCTAGAAACCCTCTCTGGTCATTTGAAACCACTACAAAATTTGGAGTTACAAGACTAAGAATTTAATTCTTTTATCTTGAACGTATGCCATACCCATTCCATTCAACACCAGTCAAAATATTTCGTTCGAACCCATTATAGACTTTGTCGTAGAACCCGGTGTCACAACCCTTCAAACCAAATCCTCATTTAGTATCAATATTAACCAACCCTAGAATATGACTATGTCATATTTTCTTCCAATACCACACCTGATCCTATATCAACCCTAACCATGCCCTAGAAATTATGATAGTGGCAATCGAATAATTTGTGTTGTTATTTGGATATTCATTTGGATTTTTATTATGTGTTGAATGCTTGCTTGAATCATTGTTATGTGATGTGGATATGCCGAATTTTACTTGAGTTATTTATCGTGTTAGATTGCGATGAGTGCGAAGGTGAATTCTATGAGAAGGTAGAACCTTGTGACTGTGAAATTGAAGGCAAGTTGCAATTTGATCATACTCTGACTTATATTATTTAAATTATGCATATCTCTCTAAATGTAATATTATGCATGTTTTACAAAAGTTTGCAAATTATTTTTATTAGCTAGAGCCTTAGGTTCAAGACTTACTACCATGCTTGGCCGCGCTTGCACAAATGGGTGGGTTGAAAATCAAACAAGTTTTAAACATATAAACTTGCCTTCTTTTGGGCAACGTTTTGTGACAACTTTTGAAAAACAAAATTATATACTATTTTACTTCTACTCCTTGGGCGGAATGGTATTGACGGGAGCGTCTACAAGTGATTGCGCCATTGGGGTCTTGCAGTGAATGCGCCCGACTGTGGTCTTGCACACATGTTTTTTGTGGGGATCGCCGTCTAGGGGACATGCTACTATGGGCTCTGGCTTAGCTTAGTACTAACGGGAAACCCTGCCCCAGGACCGTCATCGGAGAGAGGCCTTGGTGCAGAAGTTGCGGGCGACTTGGCGGTATATGGGGCTGTTACGGAAAGGTTTCGTCACAATCTCCTCCTAGTCGTACACCCAAGTGTGTAACGGTAAATGGAGTTGGTTGTGTCATATGGGGAACGTGTACGACCTCTGTAGAGGGTTTAACCTAATCGATTAGCCGTGCCCCTAATTATGGGCAATTTTGAGCAATTGAAGACTTTGACTGAAGAAGAATCTCCCCTCTCTTTTCAAAAAGTCTGTTTTAAGGGTTAAAGTTGAGGATTGAGCACAGGGAATGTGTTTCACCTCAACCTTATGTATGTTTTAAACTATTTTGGAGAATGAGCACTGGTGCGTATATCCAAGTGTCTCACTCCTACCTTTTATACTAAAAACTATTTTTATTTTAAAAGGGGTTTATAAAATTTAGTATAGGAGAAAATTGGCTTTATGCAACGGAAACCTCCACCAATACTGCCCTGCATATATATTCTGTTAAATTTTCCTTTGCAACTTGCGAGTACATTCCACGTACTTACCTGCACCTGTCATGTGTAGATCTCAACAGATTAAGAGACGATAGGGTTATGGTCTACACTCAACGAGCCCAGTGGCGTTAATGGAGCCCTAACTTAGCAACTATGTATTACTCCGCTGTATTATGTGTCAGCATTGAGCTGTGTCAATGGTATGTATTTTCTTAATTATGGATCTACCGTTGTAGTAAAATGATGTATGTTTTATTGATATTCATTCTTGTTACTATGTGTGCTAGCTATGACCCAGGGATAGCACAGTAAGCATAGAGACTTGGATTTTACCAAATCTGGGTCGTGACATATCACAAACGGTTTTATCATATGAACCATGTAAATATTTAACCATACTCAGTGGCATGCGTGCAGCTATTTGATTAGACAGGACGAGCGTGTGAAGTCCGGTGTGCAGGCTCGACGGGACGCGTGCGAGCAGTCCACCGCGCTAGATCGACGGGACGCGTGCATCCCGTCCACCTCGCAGGCTCGACGGGACACGTGCCAGCACCAAGGCCGCCCATGTTCACTGGGAAGCGAGCTCTTTGACCTCCATGCACCAGCCGCAGCCTGCCTCGCTCAAAACTTCGCCATTAATGGGTTAATTAAAGCGCCTGGACGGAGGTTTTTTTAGGGGTGGACGAAGGGTATTTGGTTGTGATCCGATGACAGCATTCGCTTTGTTCGTGTTTTCAACTCGTATTCCGGCCTAATTTAAATTGTCACATAGGGCAACGGATAATAGGACGACAAATAAAATGGCAACGGATAGTACGACGACAAATTTACAATGGCGCAGATAATAATTGTCTTACATATTTTGGATAATTTTAAATGCCACATGCGGCAAAGTTTAGAAGACACGGAGGTAAGAGAAGAAGGAAATCATAGACAACGATCTACTCCCTCTGTTTCGATTTACTCGTCGTGGTTTTAGTTCAAATTGAAACTAAAACCACGACGAGTAAATCGGAACGGAGGGAGTAGATCGCTACTGTATCTACTCTTCGATGGATCGCCGGGCAATGACATCCTCCAGCTCCATCCTCAATTCCTCACGGCTTTACTTGAAAGCAGCCACGGATTCCTCCACCTCCTACTCGCGCTCGATCCGGATCTTCCTCAAGTCACACATTAGCTCTGCTCGTGCAACATCTTCTAACCAACAGCCTCCTCCTCCTTCTCGGTAAGCGCCTTGAGGAGCTTCGCATTGTCACCCATGAGTTGCTCGACGAGGCCGGTCGCCTTGTCAACTGAGGCATCGCTGATCTTGAGCAGCTTCATCAAGCCGTCGACCAGCTCCTTCTGCTTAATGAGGCCAGCAAGAATGTCATCATTGCCGGCCAAGGACTTCAGCAACGCCAGCTCATCGCGATCGCTGACGCGGCGAGTGCGCTTGTGAGAGCCCTCGCATGCTCGTGAGAGCTCGTTCGAGGGCTCCGCGCCGCGCCAGGACATCTCTGCTGAGGCTGCGGCTGCCGCTTCATGGCGGGACCTCTCTGTTGCGGCTGCTGCTTCACGACGGGACCTCTCTAGTGCTTCAGCGGCCTTGGTCTTTGCTGCCTGGTTATATGCCCACATGAAACTCCTCCTACCGGTCATGGTGGAATGACTTGACAGGAAAGACCAGTTTTGTAGGTGATGAGGAGAGGAAATGTAAAGTAATTTTTGACTGGGTAGCTTTTATAGCCAGGTGCTAAGTGTGAACACATATAAGTTTGATCTGTGTGAACAGATTTGCAATTACTTATTGCATTGTAATCTGCAATGTGAGGAGAAACAAAGTCAAAATTTATTGATGGTTCTGGGCCCACAAAGCCCCGTTTTTGTTGTGTCTCATCGCAAACAGTCCTTTTGGATCAATTTTATGCCATGCATTGGAAGCTCGAAACGTGGGCCCTTGTTCTTGGATGTACGTGATACATGTCTGCCCACTATCACACACGAACTTACTATAGTAACCGTGTAGCGACCGGACCTCAAACAGTCTGATCTCGGTGCATCAGTGTCATCCCTGGATCAGTAATACTGACACGCACAGTACTTGAAGGATTTATAACAGAGTAGCAATCACACACTTATTATATCGATTGTCTCCAAAGAGAGCTTATTACAATAAATATGGCTTAAGGCCATCTAATAACGATAACAGTGGAAGGCTTGGAAGATAACTGAGTCCATCAACTCCAACGGCATCACTGAGTATAGAATCATGATCCTAAGGCATCTTACTTGTCGTCTGAAAAGTCTGCAACATGAACGTTGCAACCCAAAAACGGGTCAGCACATGGAATATGTTGGCAAAGTAACACATAGAGAGTAATGAAAGAAATAAAGCTATACTACATGCATATATGGCTGGTGGAAAGCTCTATGGTTACAGTTTTGCATAAAGCCAATTTTTCCCTACTGCAAAGGAATACATTTATTTAACTATCATGGTGGTTGTTAAACATTGAGAATGGTTGACAGCATTCTCAATCTCAATTAAGTAACATCATCATTAAACAAACCCAACAATATTAATTAGAGTAACGTGTTGAGATTCACAGGATAATCCAAGTACTAGATACTCAAAACGTCCATAACCGGGGACACGGCTAATCATGATTAGTTTATACACTCTGCAGAGGTTGCGCACTTTTCCCAGAAGACTCGATCTCCTCCGTTGGAATTCTCGCACTACATGGTGTTTGAGAAACGGATGACCGAGACATAGTCTTTCAGAAGTGCTAGCACCTTACGATGGGTAGACCGTACCAACCTACATCCCCTACATTTGCTAGTCTACCACTGTAAGAGTTTGCACGACTTAGTCAACTATGCTAGAGCCCATAATAGCATGTGGCTGCACACGGAAGTTTCTAGCATGAATAATCTTATGGTCCCTTTGAGCCTGGGTGGCGGTCTAAAAACAAACAGGCAATCCTGGAATACCCAGGTACCTCAATCCACCCGGATGTGTATTAAAGTTGCCACCTTAAATAAACCATTAATGAACAATCTCACATCTGTCATGGATACACTCACCCAATCCATGTCTACTAGCATAGCATGCCATAATAAGCAAACGTAGAAGTAACTCCCAAAGGTTTGATAATAATACAGGTAATAGGTACTACCTCATCCACTTCCCAAAACCCACATATTAATCAGATCCTAATCATGTAATTGTTTGAGGATTAAACTAGTGCAATAAAAACTGGGTAATAAAGAAGTATGATCAAAGTGTTACTTGCCTTGCTGATGATCCGCGAAACCTAGGGATTCGAAGTAGCAAGCGGCACAATCCGGGTACTCTATCGCAAGCAAACAAACAAACAAGCATACAATAAGTACTCATCTAATGCACAGGTAAAACTCAAATAAGAGATCTAACCAGAAAATTCAACTTAAGAACTCCAGTTTGCAAAAAGAATCAAATCGAACGAAGAAACAAAACTCAAACGGCGAAAGAAACAAGCTTCGTTTACTAATCTGGACCTAAGTCAAATTTTACAGAAGCAAAAACTTGTTTGAGTAGATTATTCAGAAAGAGGGTTTCGAGACGAAACTCTAGGCGCTTAAATCGCCTAATTCTGATAAACGAGCGAAAACATAAACTAAAACGAAAATCGGATCAAAAATCACAATCGGAAAAATCGCGGAATAAATCCAAGAAAAAAAAATGACGAACAGATTAACGAACGAACGTTCGTTATCTGGATCTAAACGATGAACGCGTTCGTTAAAACGAACGAGCGAGCGAACGCTCGCTAAATAAATAAACTGAAAAAAAACCGATCTAATAAAATAATAATAAACTAGGGTTTTATTAAAAAAATGAATTGGTTTTTCTCAAAAAAAATGACGTCAGCGGCGGCTGGGGCGGTACCTCCGGCGAGGTCCTCCGGTGGGGCGGGGCGGCTCCGGCGGGGCTGGCGAGGGGCGGCGGGGTGGGTTGGTGCAACGGCGGCGGCTACAGGCGTTGGCGGCGGCGACACGAGGCGGCGGGGCGGGGCGGCTCCGGCGGCGGGGTGTGCGGCGGCGGCGGCTGCGGCTTGGGGTCCCAAGGGGGGCCCCGGGCTGGGTATTTAAAGGGGGAGGGGGTGCAGCGGCCTGGGGGAGGGGCAAGCCGCGGCGGTGGGAGGCGGAGTCCGAGCCGGACTCTGCGGCGGCGGCGCAGGGAAAGCGGCGGCGCTGGGCAGGCCGGCATGGCTGGGCTTCGGCCCAGTCGGGCGAGGGCGCGGGGTTTTTTTTTAAATAATTTTGCCGAACAGAAAAAATCTAGAAAATTAAATAAAAATCTAAAAATACCAAAATAAATTTTCGTCGTCCAAATAAAATATTTAGAACAAGATGAACATTTTTTTGTTCCCAAAATGCATTTTCGAAAATCGTGCAATTTTTCCTAAATTCAAATAAAATAGCCAAAAACACCAAAATAAATCTTATTTGATTTTTTTTATTAAATCCTCATTATTTCTTTATTTTGGGAAAGTCATTTTATTCCCTCTCTCATATTTTTATGATTGAAATAATTAAAGATAAAATAAATAAAATCAAATGATCCTATTTTCAAAATTTGAGAAAACTTAAATATGAAAATAACGAAATCCCCAACTCTCTTCGTGGGTCCTTGAGTTGCGTAGAATTTTCTAGGATCGAGGCAAAAGGCATTAAATATGATATTCAATAATGATCTATTTGTATAATATTCCAAATTGAAAATTTGGGATGTTACAAACCTACCCCCCTTAAGATGAATCTCGCCCTCGTGATTCAGGTTGGCTAGAAAATAGGTGAGGGTGGTCCTTCAGCAAATCTTCCTCTCGCTCCCATGTGGCTTCATCCTCGGTGTGGTGGCTCCACTGGACCTTGCAAAACTTGATAACCTTGTCGCGGGTGACTCGGCTGGCATATTCAAGAATCTTAACTGGTTTCTCCTCATAGGTCAAATCACTATCCAACTGAATCGCCTCTAGTGGCACTGTATCTCTCAGCGTATATCCGCCATCTCTGCGTGGCACTTCTTCAACTGGGATACGTGGAACACATCGTGAACTCCTGACAATCCCTCAGGCAATTCCAACTTGTAGGCAACTTCACCCATACGTCCCAAAACTTTGTATGGTCCCACAAAACGTGGCGCTAACTTTCCTTTCACTCCAAAGCGCTTAACTCCTCGAAGTGGAGATACACGAAGATAGACGCTATCTCCGACTTCGTAAACTGTCTCCTTGCGTTTTGAATCTGCATAGCTTTTCTGCCTGGACTGGGCTACCTTGAGCCTGTCGCGAATCAACTTCACTTTCCGTTTAGACCCCTTAATCAAATCTGGTCCAAACAACTGACGGTCTCCAACTTCATATAAGGCTTCGGAAGGGGCCATCTTCAAACTGGATTGATAACTGTTGTTGTAAGAGAACTCTGCATATGGCAAATTGTCGTCCCAACTAGATCCATAATCTAGCGCACAGCTCTCAGCATATCCTCCAAAATCTGATTGACTCTCTCGGTCTGTCCATCTGTCTGCGGATGAAAAGCTGTACTGAACTCTAGCCTGGTACCCAAGGTTTCGTGCAACTGATTACAGAACTTTGAAGTGAACTGGGTTCCTCTATCTGATACAATGCTCCTTCGAACTCCATGCAGACATACGATCCTGGTCATGTATATCTTGGCCAACTTAGCACTGGTGTAAGTGGTCTTCATTGGAATGAAATGAGCTACCTTCGTCAAACGATCGACTACAACCCAAATTGAGTCATAGCCTGAACGAGTCCTGGGCAATCCTGTGATGAAATCCATGCCTAGCTTATCCCACTTCCATTCGGGTATCAGCAATGGTTGCAACAATCCTGCTGGCTTCTGATGCTCTGCTTTTACTCTCTGACATACATCACAAACTGCTACATATTCCGCAATATCCTTCTTCATTCTGGTCCACCAGAAAGTTTCCTTTAAATCCAAGTACATCTTGGTATTACCTGGGTGAATTGAATACGGCGAATCATGGGCCTCTTGCAAAATCAACTTCCTGATCTCTGGGTCATTAGGCACATAAACACGGTCTTCAAACCATAAGGTATCGTGCTCATCCTCACGAAATCCCTTGGCTTTTCCTTTGCTCATCTTCTCCTTTATCTCAACAATTTCCTTGTCGGTCTTCTGAGCTTCTCTGATCTTATCCATCAAAGTTGACTGAATTTCCAATGTTGCTACATAGCCTCTCAGAACTATCTCCAAACATAGTTCGCAAAGGTCCTCGGCTAACTCCTTTGGCAATCCTGCGGTCATGAGTGTATTGACATGGCTCTTACGGCTCAACGCGTCGGCTACTACGTTAGCCTTTCCGGGGTGATACTGCAATCTCATATCACAATCCTTGATGAGCTCTAACCATCTCCTTTGCCTGAGGTTCAACTCCTTCTGTGTGAAAATGTACTTCAAACTCTTGTGATCCATGTACATCTCACAATGATTTCCGATAAGGAAATGTCTCCATGTCTTCAATGCATGCACTACGGCTGCTAACTCCAAATCGTGTGTGGCATAATTCAACTCATGAGGTTTAAGCTGTCGTGACGCATATGAAACAACTCTTCCCTCCTGCATAAGTACTGCTCCAAGGCCTCGCCGCGAAGCATCGCAATACACCTCGTAATCTTTACTCTGATCTGGCAGAATCAATACTGGCGAGGTAACTAGATGTTCCTTCAACTCCTGGAAGCTAGCTCACATTCCTTAGTCCAATTGAACTTGGTATCCTTCTTCAACAACTCCGTCATGGGCTTTGCAATCTTAGAAAAATCCTCAATGAATCTCCGGTAGTATCCTGCAGTCCAAGAAAACTCCTGATCTCTCCAACTGTCGTTGGTGCTACCCAATTTGTCATGGTGACAACCTTCGTGGGGTCTACTGCTATTCCTTCTCCGAATATCACATGTCCGAGGAATCCAACTTCCTTCAACCAAAACTCACATTTGCTGAACTTAGCATACAACTGGTGTTCTCTGAGCTTCTCCAATACCAAACGCAAATGCTCCTTATGCTCCTCTTCGTTCTTTGAGTAGACCAAAATATCATCAATGAAAACCACGACGAACTTATCCAAAAACTCCATAAATACTTTGTTCATCATGTTCATGAAATAGGCAGGTGCGTTAGTCAGACCAAATGACATAACGGTATACTCATATAGCCCATACCTGGTGGTAAAAGCTGTCTTAGGTATATCTTGTTCTCGAATCTTCAACTGATGGTATCCTGATCGCAAATCGATCTTAGAAAATACCTTTGCTCCTTGCAATCGGTCAAACAGATCATTGATCATCGGCAGTGGGTACTTGTTCTTGATGGTTACTACATTCAATCCTCGATAGTCAACAACCATCCTTAATGATCTGTCCTTCTTCTCCACTAGAAGTACTGGTGATCCCCAAGGCGAAGAACTTGGGCGAATGTAGCCTTTATCTAGTAACTCCTTTATCTGACTTTTAATCTCCTCCAAATCTTTTGCTGGCATCTTGTATGGTCTCTTGGATATTGGCCCTGTGCCTGGCAGAAGTTCAATCAAAAACTCGATGTCTCTATCCGGTGGCATGCCTGGCAACTCTTCTGTAAATACATCAGGAAAATCCTTCACTACTGGTACTTCCTCCTGCACAACTCCTGATAAGGAATTTACGTGCATCCTCTTCGGCTCATGTCTGGATACATATTTGATCCTCTTCCCTTTTGGCGTTGTAAGCAAAATTGTCTTACTGGCACATTCAATGTTCCCGCCATACTTCGATAACCAATCCATGCCTAATATCACATCCAATCCTTGTGATTCCAATACTATTAGGTTTGAGCGAAACACGTAGTTACCAATCCTTAATGCTAACCAATCACACCATAGCCTGGCCATATACTCTGCTCCAGGTGAGGTTACTAACATGGGTGTCTTGAGGGCTTGGGTTGGCAATTTATACTTATCCACAAATCCCCTTGATATGTATGAATGCGATGCACCAGTATCAAAAAGAATGAGTGCAGTAAATGACTTAACCAAAAACTTACCTATTACTGCATCAGGTTGGCTTCAACCTCCTCCACGCTAACGTGGTTCACCTGTTCTCTTTTGAAAGGGTTTGGCTTCTTCCCAGAGCTTCGATTGCCATTTCCATTCTAGCCTTCAGGACATTCATTGGCGTAATGTCCGGTCTTCTGGCATTTAAAGCAAGTGACTTGACTCAGATCTCTCTTGGCTGGTGTTGAGGGGTTGGTACGGTTCTGGCCATTACTTCCTCCATTCCTGTTACCATTCTTGGAACTATTATGGTTCTGCGAGCTACCACCTCCATGGGTATGCTGGAACTGTCCTCCCAACTTCGGGGTAAAATGTGGCTTCTGCTGAGCTCCAGAATTGTACTTCCCTTGTCCATACTTCCTCTTGCGGTTTTCAATCTGCTCCTGCTTCCTTTCAATCATAAGAGAACGGTCTACCAACTCCTGGTAGTTGTTGAAACTTGCTACCATCAACTACATGCTCAGCTCATCATTCAGTCCTTCCAGAAACTTCTCTTGCTTAGCTGCATCTGTAGCAACGTCATCTGAGGCGTAATGTGCTATCTTACTGAAATCATCCACATATTGGCCAACTATACGTCCTCCCGGGCGTAAGTTGCGAAACTCACGCTTCTTCATGGCCGTAGCTCCTGCTGAAACATGAGCAGTATGAAAAGCCTGCTAAAACTGATCCCATGTGACAGTGTCTACTGGATAAGTGGATGTGAAATTCTCCCACCATGATGCTGCGGGTCCCTCAAGCTGATGTGCGGCAAATCGCACCTTCTCTGCATCTGTGCATCCTACAATGGTCAACTCCCTAGCTGTCTTGCAAAGCCAATCATCTGCAACAATCGGCTCGGTGCTACTGGAAAACACTGGCTGATTCAGCCTAAGGAAACGGGTTAAGTGATCAACAGGTGGTGGCGGTGGTGGATTGTTGTTGTTGTTGTTCCCCTGATTCTGATTCTGGACTAGTATCTGCATCAAAGCATTCTCCTGCTGGATCAACTGGGTGAGCTCCGGTGGGAAAGCAAATCCGTTGTCACGCCTCGAAGGCATCTGTGAGTTTAGAAAAGATGAGAATACATAATAGAATGAGGTCTAGAGGGAAAACACTACCCATATGCACATGAGACAAATTGCAATCAAAACACTTCATTCAAACAAGCAAGGGCATACAATGGTCTATCTATCATTACAAAAGTGCTCGAACTATACTAGATACATGGAGGGAAATACTACTACTGTTATGGTGGTCTACTAGAAAAACTGCTCCGATGTAGACTCCATGATATTTGCTCCAGCTTCATCTACATAGTCATCATCACTATCATCCGGGTCCGAGTCGGTGTCGTCGATGATGATGTAGTTCTCAGGACAAGTGCAATCTTCGTCTTCTCCAGTTGCTGGAAATCCCATGAACACTCTTAGCTTCTTCTTCAGATCATCATTCTTCTCGACTAGTGTTGCTATTTCCTCCTCATATCCATCGCGTGTAGACTTGAGTTCTTCCTCCAGTTCCGTGATCTTGGTCATGTCCTTCTTTAGATCCATCATGCCTGCGCACATCTGGTTCTCCTGGCGTCGAATGTGCTGGTTTAACTCCTGGATGAAAGTTGCAATTGATCTATCCTTCCTGGCGCTGATCATCTCCCATTGCTCATCTTGGCATCCACAAATCTGGTAGGTAGTATCCTTAAGCTCCTTGTGGTAAACTTCTCCAATACGTCCCATGGTAATGTGGGCTGCCATGCTCTTTCCTAGGCTCCAGGTTGGTGCATCAAAGGAAAACTCTATGGGCTCAGTGACGGGCATGAACGTCCTTCCTGGAACTTTAACTTGAATCATCCAACGCTCCTCTTCAGGTAAAGTGGCGTTGTAGGTCCCGGTGAAGCTTGGTACTCCAATCTTCAGGTACTGGTAACTTCCTTCAGGTGTCGTCCAAAGGGTATATCTTCATCCGGTTGCATGAACTTGTTCCTTGCATCCGCCATCCTAAAAGAGTAGAAACGATGAGGAGTTAGAAATGAGAAGAGAGAGTAGTGATCTACGGCTTTTGCTTAGTGGTCGTGTCCTATAGTCAGTATGTGCTCTGATACTATCTTGTAGCGACCAAACCTCAAACAGTCTGATCTCTGTGCATCAGTGTCATCCCTGGATCAGTAATGCTGACACGCACAATACTTGAAGGATTTATAACAGAGTAGCAATCACACACTTATTACATCGATTGTCTCCAAAGAGAGCTTATTACAATAAATATGGCTTAAGGCCATCTAATAACGATAACAGCGGAAGGCTTGGAAGATAACTGAGTCCATCAACTCCAACGGCATCACTGAGTATAGAACCACGATCCTAAGGCATCTTACTCATCGTCTGAAAAGTCTGCAACATGAATATGCTGGCAAAGTAACACATAGAGAGTAATGAAAGAAATAAAGCTATACTACATGCATATATGGCTGGTGGAAAGCTCTATGGTTACAGTTTTGCATAAAGCCAATTTTTCCCTACTGCAAAGGAATAAATTTATTTAACTATCATGGTGGTTGTTAAACATTAAGAATGGTTGACAACATTCTCAATCCCAATTAAGTAACATCATCATTAAACAAACCCAACAATATTAATTAGAGTAACGTGTTGAGATTCACACGATAATCCAAGTACTCGATACTCAAAACGTCCATAACCGGGGACATGGCTAATCATGATTAGTTTATACACTCTGAAGAGGTTGCACAGTTTTCCCACAAGACTCGATCTCCTCCGTTGGAATTCTCGCACTACATGGTGTTTGAGAAACGGATGACCGAGACATAGTCTTTTCAGAAGTGCTAGCACCTTACGATGGGTAGACCGTACCAACCTACATCCCCTACATCTGCTAGTCTACCACTGTAAGAGTTCGCACGACTTAGTCAAATATGCTAGAGCCCATAATAGCATGTGGCTGCACACGGAAGTTTCTAGCATGAATAATCTTATGATCCCTTTGAGCCTGGGTGGTGGTCCAAAAACAAACAGGCAATCCTGGAATACTCAGGTACCTCAATCCACCCAGATGTGTATTAAAGTTGCCACCTTAAATAAACCATCAATTAACAATCTCACACCTGTCATGGATACACTCACCCAATCCACGTCCACTAGCATAGCATGGCATAATAAGCAAACGTAGAAGTAACTCCCAAAGGTTTGATAATAATACAGGTAATAGGTACTACATCATCCACTTCCCAAAACCCACATATTAATCAGATCCTAATCATGCAATTGTTTGAGGATTGAACTAATGCAATAAAACTGGGTAATAAAGAAGTATGATCAAAGTGTTACTTGCCTTGCTGATGATCCGCGAAACCTAGGGATTCGAAGTAGCAAGCGGCGCAATCCAGGTACTCTATCGCAAGCAAACAAACAAACAAGCATACAATAAGTACTCATACAAAGCATAGGTAAAACTCAAATAAGAAATCTAACCAGAAAATTCAACTTAAGAACTCCGGTTTGCAAAAAGAATCAAATCGAATGAAGAAACAAAACTCAAACAGCGAAAGAAACAAGCTTCATTTACTAATCTGGACCTAAGTCAAATTTTACAAAAGCAAAAACTTGTTTGAGTAGATTATTCGGAAGGAGGGTTTCGAGACGAAACTCTAGGCACTTGAATCGCCTAATTCCGATAAACGAGCAAAAAGATAAACTAAAACGAAAATCGGATCAGAAATCACGATCAAAAAAATCGCGGAATAAATCCGAGAAAAAGAAAATGATGAACAGATTAATGAACAAACGTTTGTTATCTGGATCTAAACGATGAACGAGTTCATTAAAACAAACGAACGAGCGAACGCTCGCTAAATAAATAAACCGAAAAAAACCGATCTAATAAAATAAAAAAAACTAGGGTTTTCTTAAAAAATGAAGTGGTTTTTCTCAAAAAAAATGGCATCGGAGGTGGCTCGGGCGGTACCTCCAGCGAGGTCCTCCGGCGGGGCGGGGCGGCTCAGGCGGGGCTGGCGAGGGGCGGCGGGGCTCCAGCGGCGGGGTGGGGTGGTGCGGCGGCGGCGGCGGCTACAGGCGTCAGCGGCGGCGGCTACAGGCGTCAGCGGCGGCGGCACGAGGTGGCGGGGCGGGGCGGCTCCAGCGACGGGGTGTGCGACGGCGGCGGCGGCGGCTTGGTGTCCCAAGGGGGGCCCCAGGCTGGGTGTTTAAAGGGGGGGTGCGGCGGCTTGGGGGAGGGGCAAGCGGCGGCTGTGGGAGGCGGAGTCCGAGCCGGACTCTGCGGCGGCGGCACGGGGAAAGCGGTGGCGCGGGGCAGGCCGGCCTGGCTGGGCTTCGGCCCAGTTGGGCGCGGGTGCGGTTGTTTTTTTAATAATTTCGCCGAACAGGAAAAAATCTAGAAAATTAAATAAAAATCTAAAAATACCAAAATAAATTTTCATCATCCAAATAAAATATTTAGAACAAGATGAACATTTTTTGGGTCCTAAAATGCATTTTTGAAAATCATGCAATTTTTCCTAAATTCAAATAAAATAGCCAAAAACACCAAAATAAATATTATTTGATTTTTTATTAAATCCTCATTATTTCTTTATTTTGGGAAAGTCATTTTATTCCCTCTCTCATATTTTTATGATTGAAATAATTGAAGATAAAATAAATAAAATCAAATGATCCTATTTTCAAAATTTTAGAAAACTCAAATATGAAAATAACGAAATCCCCAACTCTCTCCGTGGGTCCTTGAGTTGCGTAGAATTTTCTAGGATCGAGGCAAAATGCATTAAATATGATATGCAATAATGATCTATTTGTATAAGATTCCAAATTCAAAATTTGGGATGTTACAAACCGTCTGGGGTATAATTTCTCATTCCAAACAGTTCATCTGAGTGGGTTGTTTGCTGCATATCACACACATCTGGTTTACACAAATCATTTGTGTTCTTTGGGCTGATCGCAAATGCCGCATATCACACGCATCTAGTTAAGATGAATTGTTTTCGTTCTCTTGCCTAATCAAAAGCAGTTTCTCCGAGTGAACCGTATGCCGTATATCACACACACCTTGATCTGGCTGACCATTTCTGTTGCATTCCCTAATAGCACACAGTTCATCAGAGAGAACTGTATGCCGTATATCACACACACATTGATATGGCTGCCCGTTTTTGTTGTTCTTCCTCATCACAAATAGTTCGGCTGAATCAACCATATGCCCTGCATCGCACACGCAACTAAAATTTGAACCGTGTTTGATGCATCGGTCATCGCTAATGTTTTGGACATTTTTGACGGTTCTCTGACACCACCGTTTGCGATTATTGCATCGCACACGGTTTCTCAAAGGGTCTTTGATCATAGTGTCGCGTTAGCAGCATCCTGTAGTAGTGGATGTCTATGATGAGTGAACTCAAGTTCTTTCTTGGTTTGCAAATCAAGAAAACTAAGGAGGGAACCTTTATCTCTGAAACAAAGTACACCAAGGACTTATTCAAGAAGTTCAACATGCAAGAATGCAAAGGTATGAGTACCCCCATGCCTACTAGTGGACATCTTGACCTGACTAAGGATGGCGAACCGGTTGACCAAAAGGTTTACCGCTCTATGATTGGTTCATTGTTATATCTATGTGCCTCCCGTCCCAATACCATGCTAAGTGTGTGCATGTGTGCACGATATCAAGCGGCCCCCAAAGAATGTCATCTTATGGCTGTGAAAAGGATAGCGAGATACTTAATTCATACACCAAATTTTGGCGTTTGGTATCCTAAGATGTCTTCTTTTGATCTTGTTGGCTACTCCGATTTGGACTATGCCGGTGACAAGGTTGATAGACAGTCCACTTGGGTACTTGTCAATTTCTTGGTAGATTTCTTGTGTCTTGGTCCTCCAAGAAAAAAAACTTGGTATCCTTATCCACCACCGAAGTGGAATACATTGCTGCCGGTTCATGTTGTGCTCAATTACTTTGGATAACCCATACTCTTAAAGATTATGGGATATAAGTGAAACATGTTCCATTGCTTTGTGACAATGAGAGTGCTATTAAGATTGCTCATAATCCCGTGCAACATTCTCGAACTAAGCATATTGAAGTTCGTCATCATTTCATTCGAGATCATTATGCTAAGGGAGATCATTATGCTGAGGGATATTTCATTTGGATGCATGCAAGGCATGAGCCTTTCTATGACTAATCCTTGGTATTTCTCTTATGATGATGATCATATGTCTTGGATATACTTGTACTCTTGCATGTCATCTAATCCTTGTAGGTACTTGGATAATCCCAAATCTATGAGATTGCAACTCAATCACATTCTAAGCAATCTCTACATCTCCAAGTCTCTACAATATGGTGGTTGAAGACAAGGAAGCACGAATCCTTTCAACATATCATTTGACAATTTCTTTATATCAAATTTCATGATTGTCATTTTGGATACACAAGTGCTCTTCCTTGCAAGACTAACCCATGTAGGTAGATGAACTCCAATTACAAGTGGTGCTCCCAACTCTTGATGAACTACATCAACTTTGAGCACCCTACACAAGTTCAACTACATGACCAAGATCAACACCACCACCAAAGGTATGTCATTCCATCTTAGAGAAGCTTTACCCCAAGACATGGGTCAAAGCAACTCAACAAGATGAGAATACATCAAAATGCTTAAACGAAAAATGGCAACCCCATTTTGAGCTTAAACAATGAGTCTGACCTATGATCAAGTGTCTTCACTTGACTCCTAAGTCAATATAATATAACATAGGTGACTTTGTCGCCGACCAATTCTAGATGAAGTTCTCTTTGGTTTCTCTGTGATCTTGCATTTGTCTTGCATTTCCCCTTTCAAAAAAACTTCATCTAGATTTCTTTTCTTTTCTCTGTTATGTTCTGCATTTCCTGCATCAAATTCATTGCATATCCTTCAGTTAATTCCTTGCAAATCCATGTGAGATCTTATTTGCCTAAGTGAGCTGAGGTGACAATTGTTTTCTCTCTGGGTTGAACTTGGCCTCACCGGTATGTTCCCTTTGGCCAAACCGAACCCTCTCGGTGCCACCAAAATTAACAACTCGGTGTTACCGATTTTAGTGCTGAAAAAAATATCGTGTCACTTGCATCCTGCATATTTGTTCCAGCTCCACTCAATGATACTTGTCCTCTACCATCATCCTATATTACATGTTGCTTTGTAATGTGACTCAAGGACCAAACCTACTTGACTCATGCTCCAGAAGGTCCCTTCTTGGAAATTGATGTCAAAGGGGGAGAGAGAGCACATCAAAGCTTATCACATACGAGAGAATGCACTCCTCTTGATACTTCTTATTCTTAAGAGGAAAGTTGTCTCATGTCTTCAAGAGGGGAAGACATGATAGTATGTCTTGTAATTATTTTGCCCTGTTTTTCTTGTTTGCTCTGATTTTCTATTACCCTATCTTCTCCCATTATCCAATTTTAGATTCAGGGGGAGAAAGACACCTAAGGGAAGAAAATCTTTCGAATTCATTGCATATCTTTATTCTTGGGGACACGTCTATAACCAAAAATAGTACCTAGCACTCACTCTCCACATGTCATCCCAATCTTGGCATTCTTGTGATCTCTTGTTCTTGCTCTGTCTAGTAGATGTTCTTGTGTTATCTAACCTTGTTTACTCAGGTTCATCTCTTCCAAAGCTAGTTCAAGACCGCAAGGTAAGTATATCCATCACACTCATGTGCATGAAGATCTCTTGTTGTGGTATATACTGTTTGCAAGAGAGACTCATGAACATGAAGGTATATTTCTAGTATCTACACCATTTGCTCTGATGCATATGTCCAAGACACATGTAACTTATTGCTTGCTCTTTCATGCTTATGCATTCTCATACTCATATGATCTATCTTCACATGATTGCATACATGTAGGGTGAGCTAATGCATGTTGCATGTCCTTCCAAAGCTTTAGTTGCTATTTTTCTTCATATTTTTATCTAAAGCTTTGTTGTATGTTGTCATCAATTATAAAAAGGGGGAGATTGAAAGCACAAGTGCCTGGGTGATTTTGGTAATTAATGTCAACATATCTCTTGTTGGACTAATATTTCTGCCTAGTATATTTCAGATAAGTTCAACATTGAGTGGCATGTACAAGAGGATGTGGAACCCCTTCAAGATGCTAAGGACAAACATTGGCAAAAGCTCAAGACTCTAAATTTTCATTTAAGTGATCCAAGATCACATTGAGTCCATAGGAAAGCCCATACTACTAAAAGGGGATGAGGTGTTGCTTAATGGCTTGCTTGCTCAAAGTGCTTTGTGATATGCTCCAAAACCCTCAGCCACTTTCTCTTTTCCACATATGTCCTAAACCTAAAAGTCAAACTCGGCCCCACCGATTTGATCTATCCGGCGCCACCGAGTTCATTTGACATAGCCACTGCCAAACCCTAATCAGTTTGATCTCACCGAGATGGGCTTGCAAACTCTCTGTTGCCTATTGCAATTATTTCGGTCCCATCAAGATATACAATCGGTCCCACCGAGTTTGCTTGACCAATTCTCTGTTTGCTTATTACCAAAATCGGTCTCACCGAGTTTGTGTAATCGGTCAAACCGAGTTGAGGTTTTACCCTAACCCTTGCACATCGGTCCCACCGAGTTGACCTTGTCGGTCCCACCAAAAATTCTAACGTTCACCTTTTGAACCAAATCAGTTTGACCGAGTTTCATCATTCGGTCTCACCGAGTTTGGGAATCTGTGTGTAACTGCTAGATTTTGTGTGGAGGCTATATATACCCCTCCACCCATTCTTCATTTGTGAGGAAAGCCATCAGAACGTGCCTACACTTCCAGCATTCATTTTCTGAGAGAGAACCGCCTACTTATGTGTTGAGACCAAGACATTCCATTCCAACCACTAGAATCTTGATCTCTAGCCTTCCCCAAGTTGCTTTCCACTCAAATCATCTTTCCACCATAGCCAAATCTGTGAGAGAGAGTTGAGTGTTGGGGAGACTATCATTTGAAGAACAAGAGCAAGGAGTTCATCATCAACACACCATCTATTATCTTTTGGAGAGTGGTGTCTCCTAGATTGGTTAGGTGTCACTTGGGAGCCTTCGTCAAGATTGTGGAGTTGAACAAAGGAGTTTGTAAGGACAAGGAGATCGCCTACTTCATGAAGATCTACCCAAGTGAGGCAAGTCCTTCGTGGGCGATGGCCATGGTGGGATAGACAAGGTTGCTTCTTCGTGGACCCTTCATTGGTGAGCCCTCCATGGACTCGCGTAACCGTTACCCTTTGTGGGTTGTCTCCACCAACGTGGATGTACGATAGCACCACCTATTGGAACCACGCCAAAGATCTCGGTGTCTCCAATTGCATTTGCACACTCCAATCCCATCCCTTTACTTTCTTGCAAGTTGCATGCTTTACTTTCCACTGCTCATATACTCTTTGCATGCTTTCTCGAATTGTGTTGTGAATTCTTGAAATTGTGATAATTTCCAACCTCAACTTGAAAAACTTAAAACTGCTATCATTACTTGTTGAGGTCTAATCACCCCCCTATACACCTCTTCTCGATCCTTCCAGAATATACAAGCCAAGTTCTGTAATGAAAAATTCCCACTAGTAATATATGAAAGTGACAAAATAGGAGACTCTCTATCACGAAGAACATGGTGCCACTTTGAAGCACAAGTGTGGAAAAGGATAGTAACATTGTCCCTTCTCTCCTTTTCTCTCTTTTTTTCTTTTTCTTTTTTTGGTGGGCTTCTCTGGCCTCCTTTTTTTATTTGGGCTTCTTTGGCCTCTTTTACTTTGTTTGGGCTTCTTTGGCCTCTTCTATTTTGATAACCTCACATGGGACAATGTTCTAATAATGATGATCATCACACTTTTATTTACTTACAACTCAAAATTACAACTCGATACTAGAACAAAGGTATGACTCTATATGGATGCCTCCGGTGGTGTACCGGGACATGTGATGATCAAGAGTGACATGTATAAAAAATATGAACTATGGCCAAGCCACAAATACTATGCCAACTATATGATCATGCAAAGCAATATGACAATGATGGTATGTGTCATAAAAACGGAACAGTGGAGTTACATGGCAATATATCTCAGAATGGCTATGAAAATGCCATAATAGGTAGGTATGGTGGCTGTTTTGAGGAAGGGTAAGAAGTGGGTTTAATGCACCGGCAAAAGTTGCGCAGTACTAGAGTGGCTAGCAAAGGTGGAAGGGTAAGAGTGCTTATAATCCATGGACTCAACGTTAGTCATAAAGAACTCACATACTTACTTCAGAAAATCTATTAGCCCTCGAAGCAAAGTACTACTACGCATGCTCCTAGGGGAGAGGTTGGTAGGAGTTAACCGTCGCGTGCTCCCGACTTTCACGCAAAGGAAAACAATCATTGCGCTCCAACTTCATCATATAACTAGAAGACCATATGTGCATGCTACACGAATCACAAACCTTAATGCAATTATTTCTTCAACTCCACAATTTACTACTAGCATGACTCTAATATCACCATCTTCATATCTCAAAACAAATGCAAGGAATCAAACTTCTCATGTATCCAATCCTCTATATGAAAGTTTTTATTATATCTCCTTTGGATGCCTATCATATAGGACTAAAATCATAACCCAAGCAAATTACCATGCTGTTTAGAAAGACTCTCAAAATAGTATAAGTGAAGCAAGAGAGTTCAATAATTTCTATAAAATAAAGCCACTACCGTGCTCTAAAAAGATATAAGTGAAGCACTAGACAAAATTGCCTAGCTCAAAAGATATAAGTGAAGCACATAGAGTATTCTAATAAATCACGATTCATGTGTGTCCCTCTCAAAAGGTGTGTACAGAAAGGATGTTTGTGTAAAACTAAAAAGCAAAGACTCACATCATACAAGACGCTCCAAGCAAAACACATATCATGTGGTGAATAAAAATATAGCCTCAAGTAAATTTATCGATAGACGAAGACGAAAGAGGGGATGCCATCCGGGGCATCCCCAAGCTTAGGCTCTTGGTTGTCCTTGTATATTACCTTGGGGTTCCTTGGGCATCCCCAAGATTAGGCTCTTGCCACTTCTTATTCCATAGTCCATCAAATCTTTACCCAAAACTTGAAAACTTCACAACACAAAACTCAACAGAAAACTCATGAGATTCGTTAGTATAAGAAAATAAATCACCACTTGTTGGTACTGTTGTGAACTCATTATTTATTTATAGTGGTGCAATATCTAATGTATTCCAACTTCTCCATGGTTCAGACCTCCGATACTACCCATAGATTCATCAAAATAAGTAAACACCACAAGAAACAGAATCTGTCAAAAACAGAACAATGTGTAGTAATCAGGAAACTTCGTATATTTCTGTAACTCCAAAAATTCTGAAAAATTAGGACAACCTGAGAAATTTGTATATCAATTATGTGTAAAGAATTCATATCAAAAGCATGCTTCTGTGAATTATGAAAATTATTTTATTGGGTGCAAAAGTTTTTGTTTTTCAGCAAGATCAAATCAACTATCACCATAAGCCATCCTAAAGGTCTTACTTGGCACAAAAACTAATTAAAACATAAAACACATCTAACAAGAGGCAAGATGAAAAATTTATTCAAAACGAAAAAACAAAAACAAAAATCAAGAACAAAAATAAAATTGGGTTGCCTCCCAACAAGCGCTATTGTTTAACGCCCCTAGCTAGGCATATTGCAATAGATCTAGGTATTGTCATCTTTGACCCTTATCTTTTTAGTGGAGTTATGATCAAATCTGGGAGGTTATTTGTGTTTACCACCATCTTCAGAAATCATTATATCTAGAGCATCCAACCGCTTGTTGCAAAGGGTGATAAACATATTCATGTGGTGGAGGTTTCCACTAATATTTTTGATAGGTACAAAAGATTTTTGCAAATCAATCAGATTTTTCTGTACTTCACACAACTTTTCCAAAACTTGTGTTCCCTCTTGGGTATGATGGAATCCCTTTTGTGAGGGTAATATTCCTACCACACCTACTATTAGTTCATAAGCAAAGTTGGCATCAATCTCAATAAAATTTCCTTTAGCAGCGAAATCCAAAAGTTGCCTATGGGGCATGGTTAGCCCAATATAAAAATTACAAAGTAAAATCATAATATCCCGCTTTTTAGTACAAATGCGATAAGATTCTAACATCCTATACCAAGCATCCTTTAAATGTTCTCCTTGTTTCTGTTTGAATTAAAGAAAAAGGAGGTGTTGCAGTGCTAGTCATAGTTAGAAGATAAAGACAAGGAAAACGATCTAGCACACAAGGAAATAAAAAGCAAACGAAGAGACGAACGGAAGAAGGGCAAAGGAAAATCTTTTGGTACTTTTTTGGAAATCATTTTAGAAGTTGGGGGAGAGGAAAACGAGAGGCAAATGGCAAATAATGTAATGCAAGAGATGAGAGTTTATGGTGGGTACATGGTAGGGTTGATGTAGACCTCCCCAGCAACGGCGCCAGAAAATCTTCCTGCTACTTCTTGAGCTTGCGTTGGTTTTTCCCTTGAAGAGGAAAGGGTGATGCAGCAAAGTAGAGATAAGTATTTCCCTCAGTTAGAGAACCAAGGTATCAATCCAGTAGGAGGTACAAGCAAGTCCCCAATCTATGCACGTGCACAAACAATCAAACACTTGCATCCAACGCGATAAAGGGGTTGTCAATCCCTTCACGGTCAATTGCAAAGGTGATATCTGGTAGAGATAGATAAAACTAAAGGTAGCTAAATATTTTTCGGTTTTTTGGATTATGGATCTGTAAATAAAAGATTGCAAAATAGTAGATCGGAAAGCAAATATTATGGAAAATAGACCCAGGGGCCATAGGTTTCACTAGAGGCTTCTCTCATGAAGGCAAAAACATACGGTGGGCGAACAAATTACTGTCGAGCAATTGATAAAAAAGTGCAAAGTCATGACGATATCCAAGGCAATGATTATGCATATAGGTTCTACTTCTTGAGCTTGCGTTGGTTTTTCCCTTGAAGAGGAAAGGGTGATGCAACAAAGTAGAGATAAGTATTTCCCTCAGTTAGAGAACCAAGGTATCAATCCAGTAGGAGACAACACACAAATCGCCGAATACCTGCATAAACAATCAAACAACTTGCACCCAACGCGATAAAGGGGTTGTCAATCCCTTCACGGTTACTTGCAAAAGTTAGATCTGATAAAGATAGATAAACGATAAAGTAAATATTTTCGGTATTTTTGGTTTATAGATCAGAAAGTAAAAGATTACAAAATAGTAAATCGGAAACTTATATGATGGAAAATAGACCTGGGGCCATAGGTTTCACTAGAGGCTTGATGTAGGGTAGAACCCTAGAGGCTGATCTTTCACGATTGGAGTGGATCCCTACGAGGAACACGAAGAACACGGGGAAGAACGAGAGAAATCATAAGGGGAAACATTCAAGAACAAGTCCAATCACACATCCACTAGACAATCAAACACACAAGATCCACAAGGTACATGAACAACAAAGAGAAAGATACAACGTAAAGTTCATCTCCAAGAGGAGGTCTTGATGGGGGTCCACCCATGAGGTGGTCTTGATATCCCGCAGGATCTTCTCCAAGATGGAGGTCTTGGCCTCCAAGGGAGTACTCTCTCTCTCAAGAGAAGAGTAGGAGCAAAGCTCACATACAAATGAGCTATCACTTTTCTAACCCTATAAAGGAGGTGGAGGAGGACTATTTATAGCCCAAGGGGTGAAGGGGTAAGTGAGGGGGCGAATGGGTACATGGGCCTCGGCCCAAGTCATGCGCGCAGGCAAGGCCGGATGATCTGGACGGGGTCCCGGATGATCCGGGCGACGGGGGTCCGGATGATCCGGACGGAGTCCCGGATGATCCGGCTTCAGTGGAAGCCTTCGGGTGTCTTGGACGCACTTATCCGGACGATCCGGGGGAGGGTCCGGATCATCCGGCTGAGCCCGGATGATCCGGATGGCGGTTCGGATGTCCGGCCTGGCTCCAGCAACCGCTCCGTCGTCTTCTTCTCCTTTCTTCTGTCTTCTCTTCCATGCTTCCCTCGCGGATGGTGTAGGTGTTCCTTGGCGCTTGCACTCCTCCTTGATATCCGTGAAGCTCCGACAATACCTATGCATGCACACGAGAGAAGTGTTAAGTAGTACACCATCCTTGAAGGGGTCAAGTGAGCACGTGTAAAGGAGATGATTCACCTTTGTGTATGTGAAGTAGATGTCGCACGTGTCACTTGCCACACGGACTCTTGACATGGTGATGTCTGTAGGATGCTCCGCATCGTCCCCTCAGATGGCTTCACTGTGAAGAAGTGGACGTTCACCAAGTACTCGTCATCTTCAAGCTCGCAATGGGCACTCTCCAATGTTGCACCGTCTTGGGATTCCTTCAAAATGAGCAAGGACAACAAACACTTGTAAAAACAAATGTGGTTAGCGTTAGTGCAAAACCAAGCATTCAAGTGGTGATTCACCAAACAAGTGTCGTCATCAAGCATAGCATATGGTGTGACATGGGATTGTGGCATGGCATGTAAGCATATCAATCGAGCACAAGCAAAGATATCACGGGGACAAGTATGCAAATGTGAGGTAGTGATGCAAATATGTGTGACAAGAGAACAAGCATCTACCTCAAGATCATAGCAAACATGCATAAAGCGCTCGACAAATGGTCGAATCATTCACAACACCAAATAAGATGAGATGTCTAAACACATGGGTCAAGTGCAAGACAATCCAAGCATAACGTGCATAGGGTGTAGTGAATATAGTGTGGCACTCAACACAATAGAAAGAGAATTTTATCATCATGTGTGAGGCAATCAAGTCAAGCATGTGACAAACAATGGGACATGGCATATGTGAAGCAATGATATTGGTGCAACCAACCATATGATAGTAGCAAGTAGTCCAAGAATTGGATGCAACACACAAGGTGCATATGTCATGAAGCATGGAAATGTGGCAATCATGGGTGAACGCAATATCTCGAACATGCGTGCAAATGGTGCAAGAAAATGATCCACAATATCCAAGCTCAAGAAGGATGTCACCTTGAAAGTGTGTCCTTGTGCATTCTTCACAATGCCAAAGTGGTAGGAAGTATGGTGTAGAAGCGTGTCATGATCAAGTTTATGAGGCCTGCTCTCAAGAGCTCGAATGGTCAACTCACGTGAAGTGGAAGTCGACACGAAGTCCAAGTATCCTACACATGCACACAACAAAACAAAGAACGTATGTGCATGGTAGATAAACACATCATCCATCATGATGGTTCTCTTCTCTTGCACATAACCATTAGAAGCACAAGTGCATGAATAATATGATGCAACTATGGCAATATTGATGGCACTATGTATGTGATGCAAAGAGGTAAGACAAACATGCTTCACGAGAAGTATGTCAAAATCTCCAATCATATGCGAGAATGCTATGGGGGCAATCTCATTAGCAAGACTAGAATCATTGTTACACTCAATACATGTCAAATCTAGCATGAGAGAGGCAACATATGGAGATATGTGACAAGAAGCAATATGAATCATGTGCAAAGCATATAGATGGTTGTCATCAACCACATGAAATGAGCAAGTATGAGTCATTGGTGATGCAACATAAGCAAGCATAGTAATCAAGTCGTGCAAACTAGTGGAGCGAAGATGCAACACACTAGAAGAAATCATGGCAATCATGTCATGTGAGCAAATAATAGGCATAGGGAATGCACATGACATATCGCAAGCACGAACACAAAGCAAGATGAAAGTATCATCATAGGAATGGTGCACAAAAGGAACATGGCAAGAACAAGCAATATCTCCACCAAGCTTGCAAATACACATACAAGTACTAGAATCAATCATCATGTGTAATGCAAAGCATGGGTCACAAATGCATGGCAAAGGCATAGGAATGGGCATATCATGCAAAGTGAACATGGCAAGATGGGCATATAATATGTAATGGACAACAACCCATAGCCAAGTGAGGGCCATGTAGAAGAAATGCGTGAAGTCTTTGCGCGAAGAGAGCGGTGGGAAAGACAATCCATGGGATCCCAAATCATCATTGCTCTCTAGAGCTCGTTTCGTCAACTCGTGGGATTGCGAGGTTGACAAGTATTCATGGGTACCTACACAAAAGAGACACAAACCAAAGAAATTGTGCGCGTGGTAAATGTACACATCATCCATCATGATGTGTATGTGCACATGTGAGTTAGCACAAGATAAGCATCGCTCAAAGAAATTTGATGCATGGTATAAGAACATGTCATCCATCATGAAAGAATAGTTGTTATGTATGACATGATGGGGACACAAATTGAGCATACAAATATATGGCACATCAATACCATGTTCATGCATGGGGAGCATATTGTGCACACAATTATTGGGATCATGCAAAGGATGGGATGGATGAAAATCTCCTAACATGTATGAGGAAACTATGGGGGTCTCCTCATGATCAATATTGAAAACATCATATGGAGAAAATGGACAACATCCAAAACAATGCATATCCAAAGCTAGGTTGTGATGGCATGGCATATGAGATAAATGATGCAAAGGTAGCATATCAATATCATCACAAGAAAAACAAATGCCAATAAGCATGGGCTTGTCATCTATGCCATATGTGCAAATTGGGTTTATTTTAATGGCATATGCATAGTCACTATGAAGAGATTGCAAATAAGACATATGGTTGATCTCATGCATAGCATATGACAAGTCAAGCAGATTATCAAACATGATGTGACCAAGGGAATTGTCACAAGAAATCCTATGTAACATGGCATCACAACTAATAGACTCCACATGAGAATCATCATACTCATCATAAATGGGAAAATCATTGCATGGGGAAATCATACTAGCATGAAGCATGGTACTAGGTGGATCAACATCATGCAAGCAATCAATGTCAAGAATGTCCACTAGTGGGACTAGAGCATCACCTTCACCTTTGTTACCTTTGTCATTCCACTCATGTGGTGTAGGTGAGGTGGGAAAGACCAAATGGTGGTCATCTTCATCTTGATGGAACCATGTGGGGGTGCATCATATTCCACCATGGCCATCGTCTTGTCCAAAGGGAGGACAAAGTCGTCGAGGATCGGCGCGTCATCATGAATGGGACCTAGCACCAAATGAGAAGACACAATAGAGGTAGAGGTCAAGTTGTTAGAAATGCAAATGGCCTCACAAGACCTATCAACTATCTCACTCTCTCTATGTGGTGGTTCACTCACTCCCTCAAAGTAGGTGCACTCAATCTCACATATGGTGGAGTCACTCATCTCACTCAGGTGGGGGGGGGTTATGGCTCTCCTCACATGGGATTTGTGGCAACACATCATATATTTGGCTAGTGGTGAAGTCACTCTCACTCTCAATATGGTGGCACAAGTCACTCAAGTCATCATACGTCGCCATGGTCGAAGGGAAAATCCCATGCTCAACCATCTCATCACCGTCGCCATTGATGAAGGTCGAAGATGGCACATCATCACTCTTCTCCATTACCAAAGGGAAAATCCCATGCTCGATCATCTCGTCATCGTCGTCGTGGATGAAGGCCGAAGATGGCACATCATCACTCTCGCCTCCTAAGATGGAAGCATCATCCTTGCTCGCCACCTTGTCGCTCACCTCTAAAGCTTGGTCCTTGAAGGTCTACATAGTCGTACTTGTCGCCGCACCATCTTGAAAAAGAGTCGAGGTAGACTTGGCATCCTCAATGCCACAAAGAGGGATGGCGGTGAAGTCGAACTTGGGAGCATCGTCTTGGAGCTCGTCGGGCTTGGACATCGTGGTGGTACTAGCCTCATGCTTGTCGTAGAGCTTGGTCACCGTGAAGTGTGCTTGGGGTGGAGAAGCCTGGGTCATCATGAGTTCTTGTTCCGCCTTGAGAGCACCAATGTAGTAGTCATCGAGGGACTTGTAGTTCTTGAGGAAGATGGTCTTGGAGATGTCATTGTTCAATCCCATCATGAAGTGGAACTTCATCGAAATGGGGTCGTCCACGCAGGCTCGTCGCAAGGAAATCTTCATCTCCTTGAAGTACGCGTTGATGGACTTGGATCCTTGGATGGTGTTCTCCAATTGGCGTCGAAGTTGTTCCGTGTAGGTTGGAGGCACGAACTCTCGCCGCAAAGCTCTCTTCGTCTTGGGCCAACTCATCTCGTAGCTCTCCGAAGGTGTGTGAAGCCACCATGTCGAGGCGTAGTCGTGGAAGTTTCTTGTGGCGCACTTCACTTGATCTTCGGGACGAACTTGATGTAGCTTGAGGTAGTCGTCCATCAAGCGCTCCTACTCGAGATACTCCTCGGGTTCTTGAGTCCCATAGAAAGGAATCTCGTGGTCGGTGTCGAGGTCGTAGTAGCTCGTGGAAGTCGCGGACTTGAGCTTGGGGAGCTTCTCTTGAGCGTAGTCTTGGGGTGCTTGTTGGCGAAGATGCCGTATGTCCATAGGAGAAGATGGCTTGAAGTCGCTTGGCAAAGATGCCAAGGGAGATGGTGAAGTCGTTGAGCGGTAGTTGGTGTTGAGGTCTTGACCTTCACGTTCTTGTTGGTGATGGTGTCGATGCCGATGTGATCTTGCCGGAGATGGTAGCTCGGAAGCAAGTGCTCTTGAGCGTCTTCTCGAAGATGAGGAAGATTGCTTGTAGGACTTGATGACGACTTTGATATCCTCCATTTGAGCTTGCATCTTGGCGTCGAAGTTGTTTTTCATGGCATCAAACTCATCGTTGTTGTGGACCGAAGGTGAAATGCCTTGCCTATCCATCACAAGACTCGAGCAAAGGTGAGTAGGAAATGAGATAAGCAGTACCAAGTTACCTTTTCCCAAAGTTGAGGATGTATCCCGTTTCACTCAATGTGAAATGAAAGAATAGTGGAATTGGTACCGGACTTGTTCACTCACACCTATCAAGTAAAGCTTATGGTGCAGCTCGGTGAGGATAGTGGCACAAAAATTTAATGCAAAATGTTAGCAAGAGTCAATAATGTTGAAAGAGATTCATAAATTCGCAAGTGAAACAAGTAGACCAATAGCAATGAATGGCACACAGAAACACACACACACGGATAGATAAATGGGGTCGTGCAACCAAGGAATGAGAACAAAATGTGGAATCCATGGAAAACGCTTGTGTTGCACAACTCAAGAGAGACGCTAGCCCGATTGCTCAATAGGCGGATACGACACTTGTGCACAACCTATAAGATGCAAAATGGATAAACTTTCTATCCCAAGTATGCTATTATGTATGGTTCCCGGTGTTTCTCTCAAGATGATCCAAGATGATCGGATATGACAATCTTATATGCAATGTGGGATGATGCTATGGCACTTGCTTACAAGATTCTTTGTTCTCTTTCTTTTGCTTAAAAGCTTTATTTCTTTTTTTTGTATGGCCACTTTTGCACAATGCACAAACCAAGATAGCAATTGTATATATGCAGGAACAAACTTGTGACACAAGAGATGATATGATGATACCAATATGATATGGTATGTATGCAATGGAAGGTATGGATCACTAATGTGCACAAGTAACGTTGCCGGCAATACTCAAATGGCTAGTCTCGATAGGCAAGTAACGCAAAATGGGTTAGGGGTTAACAATGCAATGGCAAGGGGAATATACAATGGTGTCGCTGAGGTTACCATCCTTGGTGATGATGAGAGGCAGTGTTGCCGATGTCGACCCATTCCTAGTTAGCCGAAACACCCTAGGAAATGGAAAAAACCGCAAGCTCAAAATCTCAAGGACAAAAGTCAAACGGTGGTAGAGGAAAGCAATGGTGGTTTGCACTTGGCAATGCGGAAGTGGGATGATGGGCTATACATGTGTCGGAGTTGAAGTTGCCGTCCCTAAGTAGCCAAAACACCTTAGGAGACACAAGCCACAACTCAAACAAGCTCAAACAACAATTGGGTTAAGTTGAGGTGGTGGAAGTGTATAGTGAGCAAAGTTATGCGGAAGTGGTGGTGGTGGTTGATGAAGAAAGCAACCGTCCGTAAGTAGCCGAAACACCTTAGGAGACTCGAATCACTACTCAAGCAACCACTAATGCTATATGGATCACAATGGGTTAGGTTGCGGAAGTCGGTGGTGGTAATGCGGATGATGTGGGGGAAGCCCTAGGCAAAGATGCCAAAATTCCAAAAATATGATGGAGTCAAATGATGGTGGTGGTCTTGTTGTGGGATGGGGAATGCCAATAGCTTCAAAACGAGCTAAAGAATGTCAAAAACGGACTTCGGATGAATTAGTTATGACCAAAACAAAAATTCAGCCGTGTCAGTTTCAGGGTTAGCCGGACATCCGTGAGGAGGTCCGGATGATCCGGGCTTGGTCCAGATGATCTGGGAGTACTTCTGGATGATCCGGGTTCGTTAGCTCTGGTTCGGGTATTCGGGTGCGTGGGTTATCCGGACGTCCAGGAAAGGGCCCAGCTGATCCGGGAGGTGTCCGGATGATCCGGGCACGTCAAACTGCTCGAGATTTCCTCTCGGGACGAATTTTTGGGCGGATTTTGGGGATTTTGGGGTCAAAATTGACAAGATTTCGTGGATGAAAGATAGAGAAACTTGGGGAAATGCTAGATCCACTTGAAACCAAGCAAATCCATGGATCAAAATCAACAAAACATCATCAAAACCAACAAATCACAAAAAAATTGGGGGCTCTTTTTGGTAGGGATTTTTGGATTTAGGACTAAATCAAAAAATCAAGCTAGAAAACAAAGGGTAGGGGCTCCAAAAACGTGATCAACCTGGCTCATGATGCCAAGATGATGTAGGGTAGATCCCTAGAGGCCGATCTTTCACGATTGGAGCGGATCCCTACGAGGAACACGAAGAACACGGGGAAGAACGAGAGAAATCACAAGGGGAAACACTCAATGACAAGTACAATCACACATCCACTAGACAATCAAACACACAAGATCCACAAGGTACATGAACAACAAAGAGAAAGATACAAGGTAAAGTTCATCTCCAAGAGGAGGTCTTGATGGGGGTCCACCATGAGGGGGTCTTGATGATATCCCGCAGGATCTTCTCCAAGATGGAGGTCTTGGCCTCCAAGGGAGTAGTCTCTCTCTCTCAAGAGAAGAGTAGGAGCAAAGCTCACATACAAATGAGCTATCACTTTGCTAACCCTAGGAAGGAGGTGGAGGAGGACTATTTATAGCCCAAGGGGCGAAGGGGTAAGTGAGGGGGCGAATGGGTAGACGGGCCTCGGCCCAAGTCATGCACGCAGGCAAGGCCGGATGATCCGGGCGACGGGGGTCCGGACGATCCGGACGGAGTCCCGGATGATCCAGCTTCAGTGGAAGCCTTCGGATGTCTTCGACGCAATTATCCGGACGATTCGGGGGAGGGTCAGGATGATCCGACTGAGCCCGAATGATCCGGGTGGCGGTCCGGATGTCCGGCCTGGCTCCAGCAGCCGCTCCGTTATCTTCTTCTCCTTTATTCCGTCTTCTCTTCCATGCTTCCCTCACGGATGGTGTAGGTGTTCCTTGGCGCTTGCACTCCTCCTTGACATCCGTGAAGCTCCGACAATACCTATGTGATACGGAGCATCCTTCGGTCATCCCCATGGACCTTCCATCGACTATCCAAGCTCCAAATGGACCCATGACAAGAGCAAGAGCTCGTGCTATTCAATCCAAGGTGACATCACTCCTACTTGAGTTCCCCTTTTCTTCCAGTGAGACATGGCTACTGCCTAAGTCTGAGATGCTATGCGTGATCACGTACAACGCTCAAGCCAAGGAGCTAGGAGTTGAAGAAGAAACGACAGGCGTCAACTGACTGGACAGCCTAGAACTTCCGGCTAGAGCCCGGAACTTTCGGCCCCCAGAACATCCGGCCTACCCGGAGGTTCCGGCCTCCGACGACATCGACCAGCCCGAGCGTGCCGACTCTCTGGTTAGCCCGGAACCTACCCGGAACCCATCCTGGACCTTTCGGCCCCCGGAACCTCTGGCCCGCCCGGACCTTCCGGCCCCCGGACGCCAGCCCAGCTCCACCCGCGCCAACTCTCTGGCTAGGCCGGACCCTGCCCAGACCCTCCGTCGCCCGGAACTTCTGGCCCCACCCGGAACTTCCGGCCCTGCCTGCGTGCAGCCACTTGGGCCGAGGGCCGTGTACCCTTTCGCCCCGTAAACTATATATACTCTTCTCCCACCTATGTTTTAGGGTTAGCAAAGGAT
Source organism: Triticum aestivum (assembly GCF_018294505.1). Classification (NCBI taxonomy): domain Eukaryota; kingdom Viridiplantae; phylum Streptophyta; class Magnoliopsida; order Poales; family Poaceae; genus Triticum; species Triticum aestivum. The sequence goes on from NC_057798.1 coordinate 342,907,791, forward strand.
TAGCTCATTTGAGATAGAGCTTTGCTCATCCGTACCGGATCTACTCCACGTGAGGGACCATGCCTCTTCGGAGAAGATCCATTCGGATTCAAGGCCTCCATCCGGAGAAGACAATCAAGACCTCCTCACGGAGAAGAACGGTTACTCTTGTATCTTCCTTTGTTGATTTTGGATCTTGTGACACTTTGTGCTTTCGGTGATCTAGCCCTTGTGTGATCAATCACTTGTCGGTTGAGTGTTTCTCTCGTTTTCCCCCGTGTTTTCCCTTGTGTTCTTCCGCGTGTTCTTCGTGTCTCCCCGTAGGATCCACTCCAAATGTGAAAGATCGGCCCCTAGGGTTCCGCCCTACATCATATTGGTATCATGAGCCACGTTGATCACGTTTTTGGAGCCCCTACCCCGTGTTTTCTAGCTTGATTTTGTTGTTTTCGTCCTAAATCCGAAAATCCCCACCAAAAATAGCCCCAAAAATTTTTGTGATTTGTTGGTGTGATGAAGTTTTGTTGGATTTGATCCATGGATCTGCTTTGCTTCGAGTGGATCTAGCTTCCCTACCATTCTTCCCCCCAATTACTTCTTTTTCCCCTTCGGATTTGGGTTTTCCCTCAGGGTTTTCCGCCCAAATCCACGATCCCCAAGTCTCTGTTCTTGGCAGAATCACGACCATCGGAACTTCCGGCTCTGCCCGGAACTTCCGGCCCCCGGACCTTCCGGCCGTCCCCGGAACTTCCGGACCACGGACCTTCCGTCGACCTTCCGGCCTAGATAGAAAGGTTACGCATCTTCGACGACTTCCGCTACTTCGACAACTCCGACCACGGTGCAGCGGCATCTTTGCCAACGTATTGAAGACCATGCACTATGACATCATCTACATTCGCATCCGTTTGGAACCTTCACCCGTAAGCAAAGACGGTAATCTCGACGACATCTTGTCCAAACCTTGACATTGCATTGATAAACATCATAGCCCATCTTTTGCGTTGCTTACCCATCGAGACTAGCCATTGAGTATTGCCGGCAACGTGACTTGTGCACATTAGTGATCATACTCCATAGCATACATACCATACCATAGTGGTGCATATCTTGCCGCAGGGGCGGTGATGCAGAGCATCCTTCCATCATCCCCATGGACTCTACACCGACACATCCAACCCCACGAGGACCCATGACAAGAGCTAGAGCACGTGCTTTGGAAACCGAGGTGAACTCCTTCCTACTTGACTTGCATATGGACACGAATGGAACATGGTTACTACCTCACCAAAATACGCTATGCCTCCTTAGGTATGAACAGGAACATCACCAAGAAGCTCAGGAGCATCACCAAGGAGAAGGAGGATCACCCCAAGGCCTTGCAAACCAAGTCGGAGTGCAATAGCAGCAACACCAGAAGTCCCAGGCGACCCCGTGCGCATGGGCCCCCGAAACCCCGTGCCCACGGACTACACAGGAAGTTGGCGCTGGAGCACCCCGTGCGCATGGGGTCGTACCGTGTCCACGGGCCCAACTTACCCCGTGCGCACGGGCCTCCCAGGATGGCCGGCTGAGATTGCGTTTTCGGCCCCTCTTCATCTCCTTCGACCCTAAGGCTATATATTCCGTACCTAGGACCATGTTTAGGGTTAGCAAAGTATTAGATGAGATATTTGTGAGCTTTTGCTCCTTCACCTTCCCTCTTGGTGGATCAAGACCCCCTAGGGAAGAATCCTTGTGGATTTCAAGACCTCCATAAGGAGAAGACTATCTTCAAGCCCCCATCTCCTTTGGATTTGGGATGAACTTTGCCACTGTATCTTTCCCTTGATTGTGTTTGTGACTTGTGGATCTTGTGTTGTTATTCTAGTGGATGTGTAATCGGGGATTGTTGGAGTGATTTCTTCTTTGTGTTCTTGTTGTTTCTCTCCTTTTTCCCCCTCCAAGTGTGAAAAGATCCCTCTTAGGGTTACACCCTACATCATCTTTGTATCATGAGCCACGTTGATTCACATCTTGGAGTCCTTACCTTCCACTTTCTAGCTTGATTTTGTTGTTTTTCGTCCTAATCCGAAAATCCCCAACAAAAATAGCCCCAAAAATTTTCTTGCAATTTGTTTGATCTGGTGAGATTTGGTTGTTTTGATCCACGAATTTGGTGTTTGGCAAGTGGATCTACCCCTCCATCTTCGTTCCCACCCTTCCATCATTCGAATTTGGCCAAAAACTTGGAAATTACCACGGGATTGGAGCAGTTCGTCCGCTCACAGAGGACGCCGTGCACACGGGCCTCACTTACCCCGTGCGCACGGACTATCCAGGGAGTTTCGGCCATTTTCTGTTTTGCTTCATTTTGTTTCCCCACCACCTCTTGTGTTCTTCCGCACCATTCCACGTGTTTGTTTGAGTTTGGATCGTGGTTTCTCTCGTGTCCTAAGGTGTTTCGGCTACTTAGGCGCGAGTTGGTATCATCATCATCGCCACCAATCATCGACTCGGACAACACATTGGCTTCGACAACATCATCTTCATCACTACCGTAAGCAAGGACGGTAACCTCGACGACGCCTTTGTGCTCCCTTGCCATTAACTTGATAGCTTCGAGCCCTTTTGCATGGATCCAACTTGCCTGCTCCCTTTCCATGCTCCCATCCGTGCTCCCACTTCATCCTACGGCTGTCCTTTTCCCTTTTTCTTTTCTAATCTAATCATCTCCCCCCTGATTTTCAGGGGGTGGGGCCGGGTCTTATTTTCTTCCAATCAAATCAAGCCACGTACACGGGAGCACGGATGGGAGCATGGGAAGGGAGCAGGCAAGTCTCGTCCCTTTTGCGTAGCTTACCCATCGAGACTAGCTTGTTAAGTATTGCTGGGCCACGCCTTAGTGCACCATTAGTGTTCCGTCCCTCCCGTGCATTTACTACTTGTTACCGCGTTGTGTGGCTCGTATATCAAGCATCGTGGCATAGTCAAAAAGAAGAAGAAGAAAAAGATTTTAAGCAAAAAGAGAAGAGAAGCAAAAGCTTATAAGCAATAGCATCGAGCCTCCTAGCATACATGCATCATCTTGGTCATCATCATACATAAGCATACTTGGGATAGTGAGACGACCGGTTTCTCTTTTAGGTTGGTGCACTAGCGTATGTAGCCCATTAGTGCAATCAAGCTAGCGTCTCTCTAGTATCCGTACGACAAGAGCTTTTCCCGTGGTTCGACATCTTCGAGCTCACCCCTTGGTTGTGCGGATCCCATTTATCTTCCGTGTGTGTGTTCCTCATGTTATCTTTGGAGGTTGATCTATTTGTCTTACTTGCCATTTGTGAATCTTCTCAACTTTATCAACATCTTGACTAACATTTGCTTGAATTATTTGTGCCTTTTCCTAACCGAGCTCCTCCATAGGCCATTTACTTGTAGGTGTGAGAAACAATTCCCAATACCAATTCCCCTATTATAACATCACGTGGGATCGTACTTGTTACATCCACAATCTTCGGCAAAGGTAACTTTGGTTTTGTTCTCTCATTTTCCTACTGACCACCACTTTCATATGATGGATAGGCCAAGTTCTTCTACCAACCCACTCTTCATCGAGCAAGACGACGACATGTCATCATTCGTTACCAAGAGCCACCTCTTTGGTGCACAAACAGTGCTGCATCAAGAGCAACAACCAATGAACGACCGCATCGACAACCTCGCCACCGACTTGCGACTCTCCGAGCAACGTACATGGGACTACTTCGACAACAAGCTCGACGTGCACAAGCAAGAGAACGATGCAAGAATGGACGATATCCAAGCTTTGTTGGTGAACCATCCTCCTTCAACTTCTTCATACTCAAGACGGAGCCACTCAAGTCGACACTCCAACGACACCTTCTCTGGCTCAAGTACACCATCATCGAACACTCATCGACGAGTCACGCATCAAGACCGTCATGCATCTCGCAACCCGCTACACGACAAGCATTCACAAGAGCAAGTCGATGAGCAAGTACCTCGTCCTCAACCACACCAAGTCGCTTTTGCTCAAGCTCAAGAACGACAACGACTACGGCGCCAAGAGGAAGAACGAGCGCGTCTACACCAAGAGGAACAAGACGCCGAGGCTCAACGTCTTCAACAACAACAACGAGAAGTGCAAGCTCTTGAGGCGCAACGTGCCCTTCAAGAATCAAGTCGAGCCATCGCAAACCGCAATCGCGAAAGGCGCAATCAAGAGGAAGCCCTTCGAGAAGAAATCCAAGAGAGGAACTACCAACCACGTGTGCACCGTCAAGTCCCTCAAGCTCCTCCACAAGCTCATCAAGCTCCACCTCAACCTCAAGTTCAACAAGAGCAAGTTGATCATGGACTTCCTCCACGCCAAGAGCAATATGAGGATGATTACCCTCCACGTCAAGGGCGTCATCATCACCATCGCTAAAAACACAATGAAGAGCAACGCTATGGCAAGATTAAATTCACCATGCCCAAGTTCAATGGAAGCAATGATCCCGAAGAGTACCTATCATGGGCATTGAAGGTCGACAAAATCTTTTGTTTGCATAACTATGAGGAAGAGAAGAAGATCGCTATGGCATCACTTGAGTTAAAAGACAATGTGCTCATATGGTGGGAACAAGTCCTTGATTGTCGAGAAGCAAGAGGTGAACCTCCAATCACCACTTGGGCTCAAATGAAGGATGTCATGCGAGCACGTTTTGTGCCCACCTACTACAACCGCGATCTCTTCAAGAAGCTACAACTCCTCAAGCAAGGAACAAAGAGTGTTGAAGAGTACTACAAGGAAATGGAGATATCCATGATTCGAGCCAATGTCAACGAAGATGACGAGCAAACAATGGCACATTTCTTGAATGGACTCAATCATCCCATCAAGAAGATCGCTGACTTCCAACCCTACTCCAACCTCATTGAGCTCGTGCATCAAGCGACCAAGGTGGAACGTCAAGTGCAAGATGACTTCAAGTACGCCAAGTACTCATCCAAGACATACGGCTTCTCCAACAACCAAGCTTCAACAACTCCTCCAACATCTACATCAACCAAGCCTTCTCCAAGCAACGACGACAAGCCAAGTTACAAGAAAACTTCGTCAAGTTCAAGTCGTCTTCCTCCTACTACAAGCAACTTCAAGCCACGTGCTTCTTCATCTACTCCGACCAATGAGACCGTCAAGACGAGTTCCTTCAAGTGTTTCACTTGCGGCGGCCGAGGCCACAAGTCCTACGAATGCACAAACAAGCGCACCATGATCCTCAACGACGATGGCACCTACGACTCAATGAGTGAAGATGAAATGGAAGCCCTTGAGCAAGTGGCCATGCACCGGCACGTGAACGAGGATGAAGATGATCTAGTATTTTGTGATGAGGATTCGAGCCCCGCTCTCATTGTCTCCAAGGTCTTAACTCTTCAGCATCAACAAGAAGAAGACCAAAGATGCCGTATCTTCCACACTAAGGCCGGCATCAATGGAAGATCCGTCAAGGTCATCATCGATGGAGGTAGTTGCCACAACTTGGCAAGTGAAGAACTATGCTCCAAGCTTCAATTGGTAAAGAGGAAGCACCCGCACCCTTACAAGGTTCAATGGCTAAGTGACTCCGGCACTATACGAGTTGAGCATACGGTCCAAGTCTCCTTGAAAATTGGTGCATATGAAGACACTTTGGAGTGTGATGTCGTCCCAATGTCCGTTTTCCACCTCCTTCTCGGTCGACCATGGCAATTTGACCGTGGTGTCATCCACAACGGGCGTGCTAATAACTATAGCTTCAAGATGACAGGTAAGGAATATGTGCTACAACCTATGTCTCCTAGTCAAGTGATAGACGACAAGCAAGCCACCCATCGTGGAGAGAAGAGTGAGAAAGTGATCCACCCAAAAGTGAGTGAGAGCCACAAGCCAAACTTGAGTGCCTCTTCGCCTAGGGAGAAAAACCTAGTCCTATTTGCCACCAAGAGTGAGATGAGAGAAGTGTGTGAGAACCCATCGAGTGTTATGCACTTTGTTCTTGTGTGCAAGGATGGGGAACCAAAAACTAACACCCCTCACGAGCTACCTTTAGTGTTTCAATCTCTTCTGCAGGAATTTCAAGATGTTTTCCCCGATGAGCTACCTCTGGGTCTACCTCCTCTTCGAGGCATTGAGCATCGAATCGACCTCATCCCCGGAGCGCCACTTCCAAACAAAGCTCCATACCGTGTCAACCCCGAAGAAACTAAGGAGATCCAATGGCAAGTACAACGGTCATGTATATGAAAGCTTAAGTCCTAGTGTCGTTCCCGTTATACTTGTGCCTAAGCAAGATGGAAGTTTCCGCATGTGTTCTGATTGTAGACCTATAAATGCTATTACCGTTCGCTATAGGCATCCCATTCTTCGCTTAGATGATATGCTTGATGAACTTAGCGGAGCTGCCTTTTTCTCAAAAATTGATCTTAAAAGTGCCTATTATCAAATCCGCATACAAGAGGGTGATGAATGGAAAACCGCTTTCAAAACCAAATTTGGCTTATATGAGTGGTTAGTGATGCCTATGGGTTTATTGGAAGCTCCCGGTACTTTCATGCGTCTTATGCATTTTGTGATTTGACCTTACATTGGAGTCTTTGTTGTGGTTTACTTTGATGACATTCTTGTGTTTAGCAAATCCATGAAAGAGCATATCAATCATGCTAGGGTTGTTTTGCAAACCCTTCACAAGGAACGTCTTTATGCCAACATGAAAAAGTGCACATTTGGTGTTGACAAATTGGTTTTCTTGGGTTTTGTTGTCTCTTCCAAGGGTGTCCACATTGATGAATCTAAAATTGAAGCAATTAAAACTTGGCCCCAACCCACCAATTTGCAACAAGTGCGTAGTTTTGTTGGTCTTGCGGGTTTTTATCGTCGCTTTGTGAAAGACTTTAGCACTATTGCTGCTCCTTTGCATGCTTTGAGCAAGAAGAATGCTCCTTTTGTTCGGGGATCTTTGCAATCCACCGCTTTTGATGAGCTCAAGTCTTTGCTTACTCATGCACCGATTCTTGCTTTGCCCAACTTTGACAAAACTTTTGAGGTTCATTGTGATGCTAGTGGTACCGGAATTGGCGGAGTTTTGATGCAAGAAAAATGATTAATTGCATATTTTAGTGAAAAACTCTCCAGTGCTCAAATTAACTATCCCATATATGACAAAGAATTGTATGCTTTAGTGCGTGTGCTACATGTTTGGGAACATTATCTTAGACCTCATGAGTTTGTCATACATACCGATCATGAAACGCTTAAGTACCTAAAAGGTCAAACTAAGTTGAACAAGCGTCATGCCAAATGGAGTGAATTTATTGAATCTTTCCCCTATGTGATCAAGTACATTAAGGGTAAGGAAAATGTAGTTGCGGATGCGCTTTCACGCATATGCACGCTTGTCACTAAACTTGAGTTGAATGTTATTGGCTTTGAGCACATAAAAGACTTGTATGCTAATGATCCATCTTTTTCTACTCCTTATGCTAAATGTTTGACGCATACATCTTGGGAACAATATTACATCAAGGATGGTTATCTTATGAGAGCTAATAAACTATGCATTCCCGAGTCTTCTCTTCGTTTGCTCCTTTTGCAAGAGGCTCATGGAGGCGGACTCATGGGACACTTTGGACGCGACAAGACATTCGCCACGCTCACCAAGAACTACTTTTGGCCCAAGATGTTCCGCGACGTCTCACGCTTTACCACCCGATGCTCGACATGTTGCAAAGCTAAGTCTAAAGCTCAATCTGATGGTCTTTACATGCCTATTCCTATTCCTTATTAACCTTGGGAAGATATTAGCATGGATTTTTTACTTGGTTTGCCTAGAACTCGAAATGGAAAGGATTCCGTGTTTGTTGTTGTGGACCGATTTTCTAAGATGGCACATTTCATTCCTTGCAACAAGATAGACGATGCTTCACACGTTGCAAAACTCTTTTGTAGGGAAATCTTGCGCCTCCATGGAGTACCAAAGACAATCGTCTTCGACCGTGACGTCAAGTCCTTGAGTTACTTTTGGAAGACACTATGCGCCATGCTCGGAATCAAGCTCTTGTTCTCATCCGCATACCATCCTCAAACCGACGGCCAAACGGAGGTGACGAACCGTACACTCTCCACTCTACTTCGCGTGATGATCAAGAAGAACATCAAGGAGTGGGAGGAGTGTCTACCCATCACCGAGTACGCCTACAACCGTGCAAGACATTCGACTACCGGCAAGTCCCCCTTCAAGGTCGTCTACGGCTTGAACCCGTTGTCCCCATTGGACATTATACCTCTTCCTCTACAAGAGCGCACCAACATGGATGCGAGTGCACGAGCAAGCTACATCAAGAAGATGCATGAGGATACAAGGAACACCATCGAGCGCCAAGTACAATGACTAGCGACCAAGCTCAACATTAACAAGCAACCCATGATCTTCAACAAAGGCGATCTCGTGTGGCTACACCTTCGCAAGGACCGCTTCCCCAACGAACGCAAGTCCAAACTTCTCCCTCGAGCCGACGGACCCTTCAAGGTGCTAGCATGCTACAACGACAACGCTTACAAGATTGAACTCCCACGAGACAAGTACAACGTGAGCGACAACTTCAACGTCAAAGACCCTCGCCTTACCATGGTGATGTAGATTTTGATCCGAGGTCGGATCTTTCTCAAGGGAGGGGAGATGATGCGGAGCATCCTTCCATCATCCCCATGGACTCTACACCGACACATTCAACCCCACGAGGACCCATGACAAGAGCTAGAGCACGTGCTTTGGGAACTGAGGTGAACTCCTTCCTACTTGACTTGCATATGGACATGAATGGAACATGGTTACTACCTCACCAAAATACGCTATGCCTCCTTAGGTATGAAGAGGAACATCACCAAGAAGCTTAGGAGCATCACCAAGGATAAGGAGGACCACCCCAAGGCCTTGTGAACCAAGACTGAGTGCAACAGCAGCAACACCAGAAGTCCCAGGCGACCCTGTGCGCACGGGCCCCCGAAACCCCGTGCCCACGGACTACACAGGAAGTTGGCGCTGGAGCACCCTGTGCGCACGGGGTCGTACCGTGCCCACGGGCCCAACTTACCCCGTGCGCACAGGCCTCCCATGATGGCCGGCTGAGATTGCATTTTCAGCCCCTCTTCATCCTTCGACCCTAAGGCTATATATTCGGTACCTAGGACCATGTTTAGGGTTAGCAAAGTATTAGATGAGATATTTGTGAGCTTTGCTCCTTCACCTTCCCTCTTGGTGGATCAAGACCCCCTAGGGAAGAATCCTTGTGGATTTCAAGACCTCCATAAGGAGAAGACTATCTTCAAGCCCCCATCTCCTTTGGATTTGGGATGAACTTTGTCATTGTATCTTTCCTTTGATTGTGTTTGTGACTTGTGGATCTTGTGTTGTTATTCTAGTGGATGTGTAATCGGGAATTGTTGGAGTGATTTCTTCTTTGTGTTCTTGTTGTTTCTCTCCTTTTTTTGCTCCAAGTATGAAAAGATCCCTCTTAGGGTTACACCCTACATCAGGCGGGAATGCGTGCGGCTCTCAAAGGCTGGGGGGCCAACCAAGGCCGTGAGGATAAGCTGCTCCGAGTGCATTTGACCGCGGACCTCGCCCGTATGGATGCGATTGCGGATGGGCAGGGCTTCTCGGAACTTGAATGGGCCTAGCACTATGCGGTTGAAGCCCAAGTTGAGTCCCTCCTTAGGGCAGAGGAGGAGTACTGGCGTAGACGTGGGGGCATCAAGTGGACGCTCAAGGGAGACACGAACACTAAGTATTTCCAAGCGTACGCTAACGGTAGACACCGTAAGTGCGCCATCCTGCGTATGCAATCTGAGCATGGGCTCCTTTTGCGCCAGCAGGACATCGTCCGCCACATTTACGACTTCTATATCCAGTTGATGGGCTCCAGGGAGGAGTCACGTGCCCGGCTGCGGGCGGACGTCTGGGACCCTGCACTGCGGGTCACGGACGAGGAGAATGAGGGCCTGGGGCTGGCCTTCCTCCCCCAGGAGATTGATGCGGCGGCTCTTGGGATGAAATAGGACACTGCACCGGGTCCGGACGGGTGGCCGGTGGCAATGTTCAAATGCTTTTGGCAAGTGCTTAAAGGGCCAATTTTCGACGTCTACAATGGGTTCATGCGCGGTACTGTAGATCTCTCTCGCCTAAACTTCGGGGTTTTATCTTTGATCCCCAAAGTACAGGGAGCGGACTGTATTATACTATTTCGACTGATAGCGCTCATTAATGTCCCTTTTAAAATTTGCGCTAAGGCTTGTTCCACGCGCATGTCTCTGATAACTCAACGAATTATTAGTAGGAACCAATCAGCTTTCATTCGTGGTCGCAACATTCTGGAGGGGCCATTGGCCCTCCATGAGATCATTCACTCGCTCAAACACTCTCGACAACCTGCCATTCTTTTGAAATTAGACTTGAGAAGGCGTACGATAGAGTGAACTGGGAGTTTCTCCGACAAGTCCTCCTGGACAGAGGATTTTCGTCGGTCTGGGTTCACCGCATGACGCAAATTGGTCTCGGGGGGCCAAACGGCGATTGCGGTGAATGGAGAAGTAGGGAACTTCTTCCGCAACAAGTGTGGTCTGCATCAAGGCGACCCGGCCTCGCTGTTGCTCTTTAACTTTGTGGCAGACGCCCTGGGTGCCATGCTAGACAAAGCTCGTATTGCGGGCCATATCAGGGGAGTGGTTGGCAATCTGATCCCGGGAGGCGCGTCACACCTTCAGTATGCTGATGACACCCTTCTCCTCTTCGAGCCAGACCTACACAACATCGCAACAATAAAGGCCATTCTTCTTTGCTTCGAGCTTATGTCCGGGCTAAAAATAAATTTTCACAAATGTCAAGTAGTGTCCATAGGGATGGATGCGGCCGAAAGCCTGCGGGTAGCCAATTTGCTTAACTGCAAACTAGGAAAACTGCCTTTCACCTACCTCGGCCTCCCGATCGCCGAGAAAAAATGCTCGATTGCCGATTGGGTACCTCTCAGCACTAAGGTGGCGGGCAGGGTTTGCCCGTGGAGAGGTCGATTTATGTCTTCAGGGGCTAGACTCATCCTAACTAATTCCAGCCTATCGTCCCTGCCTATTGATGCGAGCATCCTTCGGTCATCCCCATGGACCTTCCGTCGTCTCACCAAGCACCAAGAGGACCCATGACTAGAGCACGAGCTAGAGCTCTTGAGACCGAGGTGACTTCTCTCCTTAGTGATATCTCATTTGATCCTCTCGAGACATGGCTACTACCTAAGTCCGGAATGTTGTGCATGATTAGGTACCTAGAGGACCCTCCCGACGATGTACATGAAGATGGTCGAGACCCCAAGTCCATGGAAGAAGAGAACCAACGAAACAAGGCAAGAACAGCCTCCAGGCACCGGACATCCGGCCAGGACCCCGGACATCCGGCCCCTGGAGATCTACATGGTCAGGACTCTGCAGAGGAAGCTACAGGGATCGGACATCCAGCATCCAGCCCGGACATCCGGCCCCCCTCACCGGAAATCCGGACAAAATCCCGGACATCTGGCACCAGCGTCCAGGGAGCACAAAAGGTTGCCCCGTCAGACCGGACATCCGGCCCGCACCCCGGACATCCGACCCGCACCCCGGACATCCGGCGCCTCCCGAAGCAACAGACATCCGGCCCTCCGAGCGGACATCCGGCACCGCCCATCTATAGGACAGAACGGCCATCTGCACCAGCCCGGACATCCGGCCCCTCGCGAGCCACCAGACATCCGGCCCGACGCTCGGACATCCGACCTTCCCTGTCTGCGCATAGCGTAGGGCCGAGGCCCATGTACTCCTCTTCGCCCCTAGACTATATATACTCCATACCCACCTACGTTTTAGGGTTAGCATTGTGATAGCTCATTTAAAGATAGAGCTCTGCTCATCCATACCGGATCTACTCCACGTGAGGGACCGTGCCTCTTCGGAGAAGATCCATTCGGATTCAAGGCCTCCATCCGGAGAAGACAATCAAGACCTCCTCACGGAGAAGAACGGTAACACTTGTATCTTCCTTTGTTGCTTTTGGATCTTGTGATACTTTATGCTTTCGGTGATCTAGCCCTTGTGTGATCGATTCCTTGTCGGTTGAGTGTCTATCTTGTTTTTCCCCGTGATTTCCCTTCTGTTCTTCTGCGCGTTTGTAACACCCACGATGCGGCTATATCTCCCGCGTGTCGAAGCACGACTTAGAGGCATAACCGCATGGTGGTTTTGTCGCAAGAAGGGCCATCTTCACACAATCCCATGTAATGAACAAGAATGGGATAAAGAGAGTTGGCTTACAATCGCCACTTCACACAATACATAATTTAGATCATACATCATTCAAATACACTCATAGACCGACTATGGTCAAGTTCAAATGAAAAGAAGACAACCCCAAATGCTAGATCCCCGATCGTCCCGACTGGGCTCCTCTACTGATCATCTGGAAACGATACATAGTAACGACCAAGGGCCTCATCAAATTCCCACTTCAGCTCAGTTGTGCCATCTGCGCCAGTATCCTCGGCACCTGCATCTGTTTTGGTAGAATCTGTGAATCACGAGGACTCAGCAATCTCACACCCGCGAGATCAAGACTATTTAAGCTCATAGGTAGGAAAGGTGTAATATGGTGGAGCTGCGGCAAGCACTAAGCAAATATGGTGGCTAACATACGCAAGTGACAGCGAGAAGAGAAACAACGCGTCGGTCGAGAAGCTAGAAGCGATCAAGAAGTGATCTTGAAACTACTTACGTCAAGCATAACTCAAACCGTGTTCACTTCCCGGACTCCGCCGAGAAGAGACCATCACGGCTACACACACGGTTGATGCATTTTAAAGAGGTCAAGTGTCAAGTTATCTACAACCGGACATTAACAAATTCCCATCTGCCTCATAACCGCGGGCACGGCTTTCGAAAGATCATATACCCTGCAGGGGTGTCCCAACTCAGCCCATCACAAGCTCTCACGGTCAACGAAGGAATAGACCTTCCCCCGGGAAGACCCGATCAGTCTCGGAATCCCGGTTCGCAAAACATTTCGACAATGGTAAAACAAGACCAGCAAAGCCGCTCGAAGTGCCGACAAATCCCGATAGGAGCTGCACATATCTCGTTCTCAAGGCACACCGGATAAGCTAAGCGTACAGGTACCAACGAATCCAAGTTGCCAAGGAATGGTCCCGCACGGTGCTCTAGTTTGGACCAACACTCGGAGGAGCACTGGCCCAGGGGGGTAATAAAGATGACCCTTGGGCTCGCGAAAACCCAAGGGAAAGGGCTTAGGTGGCAAATGGTAAAACCAAGGTTGGGCCTTGCTGGAGGAGTTTTATTCAAAGAGAACTGTTAAGGGGGTCCCATAAATCACCCAACCGTGTAAGGAACACAAAATCAAGGAACATAACACCGGTATCACGGAAACTAGGGCGGCAAGAGTGGAACAAGTCACCAGGCATAAGGCCGAGCCTTCCACCCTTTACCAAGTATATAAGGTGCATTAATTTAAACAGGAGATATTGTGATATCCCAAAATATCTGTGTTCCGACGAGGAACAAACTTCATCTTCACCTGCAACTAACAACGCTATAAGAGGGGCTGAGCAAAAGCGGTGACATAGCCAATCAACGGTTGCTAGGACAGGATGGTTAGAGGTTTGACATGGCAATAGGTAGGCATGGTAAACAAAGGCAGGTAGAGCTAACATAGCGAAAGAGCGAATACTAGCAAGCAAAGATAGAAATGATTTTGAAGGTATGGTCATCTTGCCTGCAAGGTTCTCAGAGTTGTCGAAGGCTGGATCCTCGTTAGCGTACTCAACAGGTTCCTCGTGCACGTACTCGTCTCCCGGCTCTACCCAAAGCAAGAACACAAGCAAAGGAACCACAATAAATCACGGTGCAATGCACAAGCAACATGATGCAATACATGTCATGATATGCGAGATGTGATATGCAATGCATATGCGTGCTTTGGAAGGAAAGATGATGAACAAGGCATCAACTTGGCAAACCAAGTATGTCGCTGAAAAAATGAGATGATTTCGGTTGAAATCGATATAAAGATCACCGGAAACGGATGCACGGTTTGCAAATGACAAGCAAGACAAGAATGACAGAAAGCTGCGATTAACAGCACGATGCTACTCTGCATGCAACAAGAAACTATGCTACATCACCCCAACATAAAAACAAAGCATATGGAGATCATCTACAGGAGATGCTTTACAAAATAGGAACACTGAGCTATGGCTAAATCACATCATAGCAGGTTCGAACAAGCATGGAGAAAGTGCAAAAAAATTATCAGGTTGGACATGACATAAACAGCATCACGAAGCAATGTTCAGAGCAGGTTATCAACATGCTACAGGAACTTATAATAGCAAAATAAGGCATGGCATGAATCTACTCAAAGCATAGATCATAAGTCCCTTACTGACCATAAGCCAAAAAGGACCATAAAGTATGATGGCACCCACGTAAATATAGCAAGTTTCGTTAACAGATTTCAGCAAACAAAGCATGGCATTGAAATAATTATGAAGGCACCTTCGCGAGCTCGATGCACTCACTACAGAGCATTACATGATAAACTAAGCATACATCCATCAATAAGACATGTCATAGAAGCTATACATGGCAAGAAACAACATCATAGTATAACCGGATCAACTACAACAACCTCGGCCAAATTGAATAACATGTAAACAATCTGTCAGGAAACATTTTGAAGCAAAAGTAGAGCACGAAAATGACATGCTAGACTACTCCATAATTGCAACCAGGACCATGGATGGATAGAGCAAAACAATGTTTTCAAAACACCCTTACTGAAATATCTCAAATTATGCATGGATCTCTCTGTAGCAACATGTTTACATGGCATCAAAATTACAGCAGAACAGGAACTAAAATCAGCATTATCACGAAGCCTAGTTTGCATGCTTGTGCTAGTCACCACATTTATCATAAAAATACATGGTAAGCACCTCTGTAAAGAAGACATAGCCTAGTTCAAAACACATTCAGGGACCAAGTCCATAGGATGCACACATCAATCATGGCAAAAATGACAAAAGAGCTCGTGCTGATAAGAATCTGAAACTAACATTATGAAGCCCCCTTCCAACAGCATTTCCGGCATCAAGATAAGCTCAAATGTAAATGATGCAATGGTATGAAATGATGTACTCTTCGAGCCGAACAATTTGGTATATTACACGCATGAAACGGAGCTACGGGTGCGAAGATGTGATGCAATGAAGATGCAGCAAAAATTAAGGCAGTTAAAGACTTAGACGAAAAATCAGGGAGGAAGAGGTCAACCGCTGCGGATCTGGATCTGAGCCGGCTCGGACTTCGAGGTCGCCGGAGCTGCAGGTCGCGGAGGAGGGAGATGGCCGGGGCGGCGGCCGGAGGAGGATGCCGGGGACGAGGCCGGAGTAGGACGCGACGACGGCCAGAGTTGGAGGGGCGGGACGGCGGAGGGCGGCGCTGCACCGCCCGGGCGGCGGAGCGCGGAGGAGGCGGAC
>NC_057798.1:342923819-342933152 GCF_018294505.1 Triticum aestivum
ACGCGTCCGGCTTCGTCCGGACGTGTCCGGCGGCACGGAGAGGGATTCGTCTAGGGTTTTGCCCGTGAATTTGGGGGAGGGATCTATATATAGAGGTAGAGGGAGCTAGGAGTGTCCAAATGGGGTGCGGTTTTCGCCCACACGATCGTGATCCGACGACGGAGAGCATGGAAGTGACTTGGATGGGTTATTGGGCTGTTTTGGAGGGGTGTTGGGCTGCAACTTAAAAGAGGCCTTAGCGGATATGCGGATAACCGTTGGAGTACCAAACGAGCTCCAAATGACCCGAAACTTGACAGGCGGTCTACCGGTGCTATACCAAGGCCACTTGGCAAGGCTCGGTCCATTCCGAGAATGTTTAACCCACACACACGAAAAGAGACAAGAGGGGTGCGCCGGTGCATGTGGGAGTGTCGGATTGTGAAACGGACAACGGGGAAAATGCTCGGATGCTGAGACGAACACGTATGCAAATGAGATGCACGTGATGACATGATATGACATGCATGACATGAATAAAATGCAAAACAAAAGACAAAACCCAACCACGAAGGGAATATCATATCACATAGCCGAAAATGGCAAGAGTTGGAGTTACAAAGATGGAAAGTTACATCCGGGGTGTTACAACACTCCACCACTACAAGAGGATCTCGTCCCGAGATCTAGGACTGAAAGAACTCCGGATATTCGGAACGGAGGTGATCCTCGCGCTCCCAGGTGGCTTCTCGGTCGGAATGGTGTGACCACTTCACTTTCAGGAATTTGATTGACTTGTTGCGAGTCTTGCGCTCGGTTTCTTCAAGAATAGCAACAGGGTGCTCATGATAAGAGAGATCTTCTTGGAGGTCAATCTCTTCAAAGTTGATAGTGCGCTCAGGAGTCTTGAAGCACTTGCGAAGCTGTGACACGTGAAACACATCGTGCACGTTTGCAAAGTTGGATGGAAGCTCAAGTTGATAGGCGAGATCGCCTCTTTTGCCAATGATCTTGAAAGGACCCACGTATCTAGGGGCAAGCTTCCCTTTGATACCGAAGCGACGAGTGCCTTTCATTGGAGAGACGCGGAGATAGACATGGTCTCCGATTTCAAAAGCCAAGTCACGGTGCTTGCTATCATAGTAACTCTTTTGGCGCGATTGCGCGGCTTTGAGATTCTCACGAATGACTTTGCACATTTCTTCGGCTTCTGTGATCAAGTCGTTGCCAAGAAGTTGGCGTTCACCTGTCTCGGACCAATTGAGAGGAGTACGGCACTTTCTGCCATAGAGAATTTCGAATGGGGCCTTGCCCGAACTCGCTTGGAAGCTGTTGTTGTAGGAGAACTCGGCATATGGAAGACAATCTTCCCACTTCATACCGAAAGAGATGACACAAGCCCTGAGCATATCTTCAAGGATTTGATTTACTCGCTCGACTTGGCCACTTGTTTGAGGATGGAAAGTTGTGCTGAAAGAATGTTGGTGCCCATGGCCGTCTGAAAAGAGTCCCAGAACTTAGAAGTGAAGATGCTTCCACGATCTGAAGATATCAACTATGGAATGCCGTGCAAGGAGACAATTCTGGAGGTGTATAGCTCTGTGAGCTGAGCTGTTGTGATAGATTCTTTGATAGGAAGAAAATGAGCCACTTTGGTAAGCTTATCAATGACAACGAAGATAGCACCATTTCCACGCTTGGACTTAGGAAAACCAGTCACGAAGTCCATCTCGATATGGTCAAACTTTCATTCTGGAATAGCAAGAGGTTGGAGGAGACCAGCTGGTCTTTGGTGTTCTGCTTTCACTCTTCTGCAGACATCACATTCATTCACGAATTGAGCAATCTCTCGCTTCATTCGAGTCCACCAATACGACTGCTTGAGGTCATGGTACATCTTTGTACTTCCAGGATGAATGGATAGGAGGGAATTGTGTGCCTCATTCATGATGACTTTTCTTAGATCACCTTTTGGAACCACAATTCGATCCTCAAAGAAAAGAGTATCTTTGTCATCCAAGCGATAGCACTTGTATTTGGGAATGCCCTTGTCAATACCACGTTTCACCTTCTTCACCATGGTATCCAGGAGTTGTGCCTCACGAATTTGATCTTCCAAAGTAGGAGAGACTATGAGGTTGGCAAGAAAGCCTTGAGGAACAACTTGAAGATTCAGCTTGCGGAAGGCTTCACAAAGATCCGGTTGAAACGGCTTGAGAATTAGACTGTTGCAATAAGCCTTTCTACTCAGAGCGTCTGCAATCACATTCGCCTTGCCAGGAGTATATTCGATACTCGGATTGTATTCTTGAATCATTTCGACCCATCGAGTTTGCCTGAGATTAAGGTTTGGTTGAGTGAAGATATACTTGAGGATCTTGTGATCGGTGAAAATGTCCACTTGCCTTCCCAATAAGAGATGTCTCCATGTTATCAATGCATGGACAACTGCCGCCAACTCAAGATCATGAGTGGGGTAGTTCTTTTCATTGGGCTTCAACTGACGAGAGGTATAGGCCACAACTTTCTTCTCTTGCATCAACACAGCACCGAGACCTTGAAGGGAAGCATCACAGAAAACTTCGAATGGATTGGATTCATCAGGAGGAGTCAAAACAGGAGCTGTGACTAGCTTCTCTTTGAGGGTGTTGAAAGTGATGTCGCACTCAGGCGTCTAGACATACTTGACATGCTTCTGGAGGAGGTTGGAAAGAGGCTTTGCAATCTTTGAGAAGTTCTCAACGAATCTTCGGCAATAGCTTGCAAGACCAAGAAAACTGCGGAGCTGCTTGACATTCTGAGGAGGTTCCCAATTCACAACTACAGAAACCTTCGCCGGATTAACAGCAATTCCCTTGGCGGAGATGATGTGACCAAGATAAAGAACTTCATCAAGCCAGAACTCACATTTGGAAAACTTCGTATAGAATTGATGCTCTCTGAGCTTGTCGAGCACCAATCGCAAATGTTTGGCATGATCCTGCTTATTCTTGGAGAAGACCAAGATATCATCGAGATACACCAGGACGAATTCATTGGTGTAGGGGTTGAAGATAAAGTTCATCATGCAGAGAACGTTGGAGGAGCATTGACAAGGCCGAAAGACATGACAGTATATTCATAAGAACCATAGCTTGTTCTGAATGCTGTCTTGGGGATATCTTGTTCACGAATGCGAATCTGATGATAACCCATACGAAGGTCCAGCTTGGAGAAAACTTTAGCCCCTTTGAGTTGCTCGAAAAGCTCATTGATGTTGGGAAGTGGATACTTGTTCTTGATTGTCTTCTTGTTCAATGGACGGTAATCGACACAAAGTCGGTCCGTGCCATCCTTCTTCTGGACAAAAAGAACTCCACAGCCCCATGGGGAAGAACTCGGTCTGATCAAACCCAGATGCTCTTGTTCATCGAGCTGCTTCTTCAATTCCTTCAGCTCCTTGGGTCCAAGCTTGTATGGACGCTTGCAAACGGGTTCTGTTCCAGGTTCAAGATCAATAACGAACTCGACTGGCCGATGAGGAGGCATACCCGGAAGCTATTCTGGAAAGACATCTTGGTACTCACAAATGACTGGAATTTGAGAAATAGCATCCAATTCGCCCTTCTCATTGAGAGAAAACGACCAAATGGTTTCATCACGAGCGACATAGATGATAACATCCTCAGAAGGGTGTGTCAATTGAATTTGCCTGGCAGCACAAAGCAGAGGATTGTGCTTAGAAAGCCAGTCCATCCCAAGAATTAGATCAATATCAGAATCGCCAAGAACAAATGGTTTAGAAAGAAATTTGTAGTCGCCCATCTTGATAGAAACATCCGGAATCATTGTGGTAGCCCTCATAGAAGAGCCCGGAGAAACAACTCCCATGGGTTTTTCCAACATTTCCGAAATGATAACATGCTTTGCAACAAATGATCTAGACATGAAACAATGCGAAGCACCGGTATCAAATAAGACTTTGGCAGGAATATCATTAACAGGAAGATTACCGATGATCACATCTGAAGAATCCTCTGCCTGAGCTGCATTCATCATGTTCACCTTTGCAGACTTTGGATTATGCTTGACCACTGCATTGCTTGAAGATCTCACAGGAGGAGGAGGAGGAAGGCGCCTTTGATTTAAGCATTTGTTCGCGTAGTGGCCTTTCTGCTGGCACTTGTTGCAAGTCACTTCAGAGAGCGGATGGTGATAAGGAGCATTCGACTTTGAAGCTTGTGGCTGAGACTTGTTCTGATAGCTTGGGTTGGGTGGGTGGGAAGATCCACGACCACCTGAGTTCTTCTGTTGGTAAGGCTGACAAAACGGAGGAGGAGGCAGGTAGAACTTCTGCTGCTTAGCTGCCACTTGTGAGGAAGAAGAAGATTGCACTGCATCTCTGATTCTCTTCTTAGAAGCCTCACACTTGAGCTGAGCACCTTCTTGCTTGAGTGCCATGTTGTAGAATTGATCAAACTGAGTAGGCTCAACAAGAACGAGAGCTAACTGCAGATCCTCTCTAAGGCCACCTCTAAACTGATAGATCATACTCTTCTCATCTGGAACATCTTGCTTAGCAAAGCGAGCAAGTTTCTGAAACTGCTTGTTATATTCGTACACTGACATGTTGCCTTGCTTGAGATTGCGGAACTCCTCACGCTTGCTCTCAACAACACTGGTAGGAATATGGTGAGCTTTAAAGTCCCGACAGAAATCAGTCCAAGTAATCACTCGACCACCTCTAGAATCCTTGTATTGCTGGAACCAATCAACTGCCTGATCCTTGAGCTGAAAAGAAGCGAACTTGACATAGTCCTCAGGCTTGACATTGCTGCATTCAAAATGCTTGTTGATATCCACGAGCCAATCATCGGCGTATGTGGCCTCGGCACAGTAGCTAAAAGACTTTGGCTGATTTGCAAGGAATTGGTTGAGGGTAGGAAACTGAGGCTGATGATTCAACTGCCCTTGACCTTGATTCCCTTGGTTGCCTTGGCCTTGGTTGCGCTCTTGCATGAGCTGGATCATCATCTGAGCATGGGCGTTAGAGGCTGCCATCAAAGCTTGCCATGCCTCCGGAGGCGGAGGTGGAGGTGGAGGGTTCGCCTGACTCCCATCATTGCGATCCGGATTCAGACGCGTTGGCGGAGCCATCCTGAAGAGGGTGACATCCGTTAGCATCTTGATGGACAGATAGACAAGTTGAATCAACGGATAGAAATTGCAACATATAGTCTTCACAATAAACATTCGAACAAGGTTGAACAAATGAATTCCAAAGTAAACATCACACGTCCATAAAGGTGAGAAGCCACTTAAATAGAGATTGATGAATGAAATAAACAAGGTGCAACTGGAACAAATAAGTGGTAAGGATTACCCAATCACGAACCAAATATCTGCGGGAAGAAAAGCTAGAGCTACTTGAATCCCACCTATAAACTCCCAAAACTTTCTGGTTATGCAATCTGGTGTTGGGGATACAGGGGAAGCAATATATCTCACCCAAACTAGCAATCCCTACATCCAGCTGTATCCATCCGTCAACACATAACCAAGAAACCTTCGGAAATCGTGTACCTCAACCTTCGAAAAGCATCCGTTATACGAGTTATGGCAATACTCCCGAGCTCGCCCCAGTACTGGGTTATCGGGGTCATCTCACCAAAAACTGCATAAAAGAGATTTTTGATGTCGGCAAAACTCAGGTATTCCAGAACTGCAACGATAAAATTGTGACGACAACACCTCGGAGCTCAACTCCCCGGGACACGGCCACAACCCCTAAATGTCAGGAGGCACCAAGAACAATGTTCTCGTCACAAAACCATCGAAGCGATTCCAAGATACCCGCGTGATCCTAAAAAAAACTAGTGAAATTTGAGAAGAGGAAAGTCAAAACATCTACGTCAGGAGACCTCACCAGAGCGACAAAGGGACTGAGGAGTAAAAAGAATCCTACTCTCCGATATATATAATCCTAAGACTCAAAACATTTTTGTTCTAGACTCAACATCGCCAGCAAACAATCAAGCAGGGGGCTCCTAAGTCGGGGATGGCTCTGATTACCAACTTGTAACACCCACGATGCGGCTATATCTCCCACGTGTCGAAGCACGACTTAGAGGCATAACCACATGGTGGTTTTGTCACA
This sequence comes from Triticum aestivum, assembly GCF_018294505.1. Lineage (NCBI taxonomy): Eukaryota > Viridiplantae > Streptophyta > Magnoliopsida > Poales > Poaceae > Triticum > Triticum aestivum. Next base: position 342,929,935 of record NC_057798.1, read on the forward strand.
AGAAGGGTCATCTTCAAACAATCCCATGTAATGAACAAGAATGGGATAAAGAGAGTTGGCTTACAATCGCCACTTCACACAATACATAATTTAGATCATACATCATTCAAATACACTCATAGACCGACTACGGTCAAGTTCAAATGAAAAGAAGACAACCCCAAATGCTAGATCCCCGATCATCCCGACTGGGATCCTCTACTGATCATCTGGAAACGATACATAGTAACGACCAAGGGCCTCATCAAATTCCCACTTCAGCTCAGTTGCGCCATCTGCGCCAGTATCCTCGGCACCTGCATCTGTTTTGGTAGAATCTGTGAGTCACGAGGACTCAGCAATCTCACACCCGCGAGATCAAGACTATTTAAGCTCATAGGTAGGAAAGGTGTAATATGGTGGAGCTGCGGCAAGCACTAAGCAAATATGGTGGCTAACATACGCAAGTGAGAGCGAGAAGAGAAGCAACGCGTTGGTCGAGAAGCTAGAAGCGATCAAGAAGTGATCCTGAAACTACTTACATCAAGCATAACTCAAACCGTGTTCACTTCCCGGACTCCGCCAAGAAGAGACCATCACGGCTACACACACGGTTGATGCATTTTAAAGAGGTCAAGTGTCAAGTTATCTACAACCGGACATTAACAAATTCCCATCTGCCTCATAACCGCGGGCACGGCTTTCGAAAGATCATATACCCTGCAGGGGTGTCCCAACTCAGCCCATCACAAGCTCTCACGGTCAATGAAGGAATAGACCTTCTCCCGGGAAGACCCGATCAGTCTCGGAATCCCGGTTCGCAAAACATTTCGACAATGGTAAAACAAGACCAGCAAAGCCGCCCGAAGTGCCGACAAATCCCGATAGGAGCTGCACATATCTCGTTCTCAGGGCACACCGGATAAGCTAAGCGTACAGGTACCGACGAATCCAAGTTGCCAAGGAATGGTCCCGCACGGTGCTCTAGTTTGGACCAACACTCAGAGGAGCACTGGCCCGGGGGGGTAATAAAGATGACCCTTGGGCTCGCGAAAACCCAAGGGAAATGTCTTAGGTGGCAAATGGTAAAACCAAGGTTGGGCCTTGCTGGAGGAGTTTTATTCAAAGCAAACTGTTAAGGGGGTCCCATAAATCACCCAACCGTGTAAGGAACGCAAAATCAAGGAACATAACACCGGTATCACGGAAACTAGGGCGGCAAGAGTGGAACAAGTCACCAGGCATAAGGCTGAGCCTTCCACCCTTTACCAAGTATATAAGGTGCATTAATTTAAACAGGAGATATTGTGATATCCCAAAACATCCGTGTTCCGACGAGGAACAAACTTCATCTTCACCTGCAACTAACAACGCTATAAGAGGGGCTGAGCAAAAGCGGTGACATAGCCAATCAATGGTTGCTAGGACAGGATGGTTAGAGGTTTGGCATGGCAATAGGTAGGCATGGTAAACAAAGGCAGGTAGAGCTAACATAGCGAAAGAGTGAATACTAGCAAGCAAAGATAGAAATGATTTCGAAGGTATGGTCATCTTGCCTACAAGGTTCTCAGAGTTGTCGAAGGCTGGATCCTCGTTAGCGTACTCAACAGGTTCCTCGTGCACGTACTCGTCTCCTGGCTCTACCCAAAGCAAGAACACAAGCAAAGGAACCACAATAAATCACGGTGCAATGCACAAGCAACATGATGCAATACATGTCATGATATGCGAGATGTGATATGCAATGCATATGCGTGCTTCGGAAGGAAAGATGATGAACAAGGCATCAACTTGGCAAACCAAGTATGTCGCTGGAAAAATGAGATGATTTCGGTTGAAATCGATATAAAGATCACCGGAAACGGATGCACGGTTTGCAAATGACAAGCAAGACAAGAATGACACAAAGCTGCGATTAACAGCACGATGCTACTCTGCATGCAACAAGAAACTATGCTACAGCACCCCAACATAAAAACAAAGCATATGGAGATCATCTACAGGAGATACTTTACAAAATAGGAACACTGAGCTATGGCTAAATCACATCATAGCAGGTTCAAACAAGCATGGAGAAAGTGCAAAAAAATTATCAGGTTGGACATGGCATAAACAGCATCACGAAGCAATGTTCAGAGCAGGTTATCAACATGCTACAGGAACTTATAATAGCAAAATAAGGCATGGCATGAATCTACTCAAAGCATAGATCAAAAGTCCCTTACTGACCATAAGCCAAAAAGGACCATAAAGTATGATGGCACCCACGTAAACATAGCAAGTTTCGTTAACAGATTTCAGCAAACAAAGCATGGCATTGAAATAATTATGAAGGCACCTTCGCGAGCTCGATGCACTCACTACAGAGCATTACATGATAAACTAAGCATACATCCATCAATAAGACATGTCATAGAAGCTATACATGGCAAGAAATAACATCATAGCATAACCGGATCAACTACAACAACCTCGGCCAAATTGAATAACATGTAAACAATCTGCCAGGAAATATTTTGAAGCAAAAATAGATCACGAAAATGACATGCTAGACTACTCCATAATTGCAACCAGGACCATGGATGGATAGAGCAAAACAATGTTTTCAAAACACCCTTACTAAAGTATCTCAAATTATGCATGGATCTCTCTGTAGCAACATGTCTACATGGCATCAAAATTACAGCAGAACAGGAACTAAAATCAGCATTATCACGAAGCCTAGTTTGCATGCTTGTGCTAGTCACCATATTTATCACAAAAATACATGGTCAGAACCTCTGTAAAGAAGACATAGCCTAGTTCAAAACACATTTAGGGACCAAGTCCATAGGATGCACACATCAATCATGGAAAAAATGACAAAAGAGCTCGTGCTGATAAGAATCTGAAACTAACATTATGAAGCCCTCTTCCAACAGCATTTCGGGCATCAAGATGAGCTCAAATATAAATGATGCAATGGAATGAAATGATGTACTGTTCGAGGCGAACAATTCGGTATATTACACGCATGAAACGGAGCTACGGGTGCAAAGATGTGATGTGATGAAGTTGCAACAAAAATTAAGGCAGTTAAAGACTTGGACGAAAAATCGGGGAGGAAGAGGTCAACCGCTGCGGATCTGGATCTGAGCCGGCTCGGACTTCGAGGTCGCCGGAGCTGCAGGTCGCGGAGGAGGGAGATGGCCGGGGCGGCGGCCGGAGGAGGATGCCGGGGACGATGCCGGAGTAGGATG